>NC_030102.2:0-300000 GCF_900002335.3 Plasmodium chabaudi chabaudi
CCTAAACCCTAAACCCTAAACCCTAAACCCTAAACCCTGAACCCTAAACCCTAAACCCTAAACCCTGAACCCTAAACCCTAAACCCTGAACCCTAAACCCTGAACCCTAAACCCTGAACCCTAAACCCTAAACCCTGAACCCTAAACCCTGAACCCTAAACCCTAAACCCTAAACCCTGAACCCTAAACCCTGAACCCTAAACCCTAAACCCCCCTAACCCTAAACCCTAAACCCTGAACCCTAAACCCTAAACCCTGAACCCTAAACCCCTAAACCCTAAACCCTAAACCCTAAACCCTGAACCCTAAACCCTAAACCCTGAACCCTAAACCCTAAACCCTGAACCCTAAACCCCTGAAACCCTAAACCCTGAACCCTAAACCCTAAACCCTAAACCCTGAACCCTAAACCCTAAACCCTAAACCCTAAACCCTGAACCCTGAACCCTAAACCCTAAACCCTAAACCCTAAACCCTAAACCCTGAACCCTAAACCCTGAACCCTAAACCCTGGAATCCCATATTACTAGCAACACGTAACATATAAAATATTATTGTATTAGAAAAATTCAAAACAAAATATTTTTCACCCTCTATAATTTTTGTACGTTATTTTTCTTCTCTTGTAATAAGTTCATTTAAATAAAAAATTTACTGTTTAAATAATTATATAAATTTATTTTTTTATTTTATTATTTTTTTTTTTTTTAATAATTATTAATTTTTTATATATTCCTTGCATTTTCGTTTGCTTTTATTTTAAATATACTTATATAGCATGTTTTTAAACTTTTAAATTAATACTTTACTTATCAAATCCAAAAATGAATAAAAGATATATTAAGATTGCTTTGGCACTTTTAAGTCTCGTAGGATATATGCAAAATGTAGTATTTGCAAGCGAAACTGCTGCAAATGGTGTTAAGAATTCCACCTCCCTCCCCCAAAAAACAGTGTATGAAAAAATGAAAAAATATAAGCATATAATATAAATATGCACATTCGCTAAACTCATGCCTTCATAATCATTGAATATTCAAAATCCCATTTATAAATTCATTTCTTTCTTTTTTGCGCACATTAAAAATAATCTCACTTTCACCAATAATATTTCGTATGCAGACTTGAGGAATACAAAGACAAGGAATGTAAAGATATGTATGAAACTTTTGTAGCAATAGACGATGCAAGAGGTGCTTTATCACTTTTACTAAAACTTGCTGAGAATATGGGCGATCATCCAGTCGATTCTACAGAAAATGAAAATACAACTATATATTCTAAAAAAATTGGAAATATAGATATTGGATGGCTTCATGTTACAATTCCATCTCCCTCTAAGGTATCAAATACAACCAATATTTAACATATAAAAATAAGTTAAAATCAAATAATCATTATTATATATACCTATATGTTTTTTTCATTAGTATTATGATATAATAAAGGAGCTCTGGGATTTTAATGATAAAAAAAAATCGGGTCCTAAGTTTGTTAATGGTACATAAAAAATAATCAATAAATTTAATATGTCCTTATCAGTATTTACACATTTTCATTAATATTTTCTTATATTCATAATATTTCATTTATATCTTCAAAATAATCATTTTTTTAGGAAATGTTGCTCGTTTATACTCCAAATATTTAATATTGTTTGAAAAACTTAACAAAGATGGAAAGCATATAAACTCCAAAAAAAGATATGCTTTAGGTGCAAGAATTAAAGTAAGCACATTTTTTTTCCATTATTTTTCTAAAAATTATATTATTCATATTATTATATATCAATTTACACAATACATATATTTTTTTATTCATTAACTTTGTAGAAAACAGAAGACACATTCGTAATTGTTTGTCCTACAAGAACTCTAAATTATGCCGGCGAAATCGATCAAGAAACTGATTTGAAAGAAATAATAAAAAATACAAAATCAATCGAAACTGAAATTGGTGCTGAGGAAGCATTAATAAAATTGGGTGATAGCATAGCTGGATTTATAGTTAAAAAACTCGATGATAATGTTGATGTTACTTATATCAACGCTGTAAGCAATCTCAAAAAATAATAAAATAATCATTTTATTCTCATATTACCATTTATCTAAATTGATTTTCCATATAAGCCAAATTTTTTATCATATTCACAACAATAAGTTGAGATGTTTTATATATTTACCCATTTTTTTTCGTAGATTTATGATGGTCCCAATTCTACCAACGATAAAAAATATAGAGACATTATATATACAAATATTCGAAACTTAGCACAACGCATTTAATCTAATAAACAATATACGCCAAGTAAAAGTTTTCAATACTTTAATAGGGGATATATATATTAATAAATTAATTTATCTTTATGTATAGTGTCTATTTAGATTATCACCACAACAGTTTTATCGTTTTAAAATGAATATTTAGTATTTAATTTCTTGTTCCTTTTTAATTAAAATATATTGAATGTGTTTAATTTCGTGACTAAATCAAATAATTAATGCTATAATTCAATTATATTTTATGTGTGATTGACCTTTATATTAGTTCGATCACTTTTTTTACCATTCAAAAATTATGTTTCGTACTACTATTATTTTTATTGTTATCATAAAACTTAAAACTTGATAATAATTAATTGTATATCAACATAGAAATACCATAAAATATATCGATCGCTACCCTCAAATTAATATACTTATCATATATTTTTATCTTTATTATTTATATTTTGGTCCTTAATGTTTGTCTTTGAAACCGTTTACAGAATCCAAACAATCAATGCTAGCATAAATATTAAAAACTACAAATCCTATCAATTATAATAACTTTTTCTTATATATATTTAAAACATTTCGTTAAACTAATAAATGTTATCAAATTATACAAAATTAAATGTAATGTAGTACTTAACCCTGACCCACAACATAAAAACTATATAAAAATTATGCAAAAATATAATAATTATACATATACAGCTTTATATTTTATAGATTATATTATTTAATTATTCTTATAGACACAAAATCGTGATCAAAAATTATGTTCAAATTACTTATTTCCAAATATATAATTTCTTAACATATATCATCATTATTCCTATTCCTGGAATAATCACTACTCTTTGAATCATATATACTGCTTCATTTTCTTCTTTATTTTTTTGAGTTTGTCTCTTAAATATTGTTTTTGAGATCGTTTACCAAATCCAAATAATGAATACTAATATAAAAATGGTAAATGTACATACAATTTTGATAACCACATATAAGGAATCACGAAAATAATTTTTAAATATTATATTTTTAAATTCCTTATTTACCTTATAAGCAATTCCCAAGAAAATTGGCATTGCAACAAATATTGATAAAACTGCAATTAATTTGCTTGCTGTCGACGAACTCGGTGATATAGCTTCAGAACTTTCTAAAGAACCTTCTACAAAACTTTGTGTTGTTTTTATATCTGAAAGGGGTTGAAAAACGGAACATTTATTTTTTAAATTATTATATTCAGTTGATAAACTATACAACACTTTTCTATATGAACTGTTTTCAGTATTATTAGGATTTCCATTGAGTTTTTCATATTCGGCGACAAATTTCTTTGCATCTCCCAAACAATTTTCGCAATTTGTGGTATCATCATCAAATTGAGTAGATATGTCACATAAGATTTGTAATGCTTCATAAAATTTAGATATAAAATTAAAATCCATATTCATTAAATTATTAATTTGTTCTTTGTAATTATAATATTCACTAATCTTATTATTATTTTTTTTAAGCTCGCCATAAATATCACTTATTTCATCTGTTATCTTCTTATTTTTCTTAAGTTTGTAACTTAGCCACAAAATAGCATATTGAGCAAATTCGCCATTTTCTGAAACATCTATATCACTATTCTCAAAGGTTTTTAGCATTCCTATAAAAGCAGAGATAACTGCTGCGATATAACCAATGCATTGCCCCCCTTCCTCAGTTATGTAGACAGGGCAATTAGCGTTCAATATCCGATTATTTTCAATATATATTTCTTCTCCTTTGACTTCCGCTTTAATTAAATCATCGATCCCATTAATTGCATCACACTACAAATACATTTTACGAATTAAGCAAAAAACGTATTAATGTTAATGTTACTAAAATGAAAATTAATAAATTTGTAGACGATCCAACATATGAATAACATGCGAAGAGCATATTTTATTTAAAAAAATTATATACCAGGTTCATAAACATTATAATGAAGTTTTGTTATAATTTTGAGATTATGGGAGATGATAATATTTATATATATTGCATAAAAAATATATTATATCTACTTAATATCTTTGCATAGCAATTATATTTCGTTAAACATATTATATTTATTTTATAGCAATCAGACAGATTATCTTAAATAGAGGATTGCTTAATACACTTTTCCAATATGTATATATGATGCATTTTATACAATAAATAACATTACTACTAACTTCTTTATAAATTTATTATAAAAATGGATATAATTTTATAATGAATTTAAAACATATTTCCTTGTACTTACGTTTGAGCATAGAAAACATATATCATCTCCTTTTTTAGTGAAAGTTATTCTAAAACTTAAATACTGTGTAAATATAAAAAGTTCTATTATTACTATATCACTAAAGGTGTATAAATATTTATTTAATAAGGTAGATTAAATATTTATATACTTGTTTCTTATAATATATAATATAGTTTTTTCTAAAATTATAACATTTACAAAATAAGTTGAATTGTTCCATTTTTAATTTCATATACATAATTTTAGTATTATTTTTATTTAATATATATAAATTTATAATTCATTTTAATGAGTCCAATAACTTTATTTCTATTTCTATATACTTTAATTTAGAAATATACCTTGTTGGGTAATTTTATAATATACTTTGAGCAACTTTTCGGCGATTAAAACAAAAATTGGCACTTATCCCATATTTGTTGAGCTATTTATAAGCTTAATTGATTCTTTAAATCAATATTATTTTAAAAATAATACATAGTAAATATTAAATATATAAAAACAAATAACTATTGATGCAAATTTTAAAATATAATAGAAAACTATGTGTAATTAAGTTGTTATATTGCGCTTTAAGTGGAAAAATATAAGATATATTTGGTATTTTAATATATATATATATATATTCGATAAATATTTTGCATTTTTCATTTTTATCTTATATACTCTATTGTTATAGTTATCAATGTATATACATTCAAGCAATTTATTAAAATTCTATACGTTGTTAATTATATGATAAAACAATACCGTTTTAGATAAAAAAAATTATAAACCACTAAATACTGATAATGTAATACGCATTAATATGGAATAATAAATAGACATTTGACATGAATTGAATCTTTATCCCTTTCTCCATCGATCCAGTTTTTTAGAATATAAAACTGCATATCCCCAATTGTATCTTTAACAAAATATGTAACGTTGATGCCTTTATAATGCACTGTTATATTCCATTGATTCGTTTTTTATTCAATAAAAAAATATTTATTTATCTATGTTAGAAAATATCATTATATTTTTATATAATTTTTTACTGAATGCTTATAGAAAATAATTGCATGTAGCATATAATAGATATTTAGTGGGGTATTGTTTATATATTTTTTTTTAATTTTATTATTAATTTTTTCAATAATAAGCAATTTTGTAAAAAATATATTTTTTATTCATTCATTATGTTAGTAATTTTTTATTCTTAGAATTATATAAATAAAATTATAATTGAAAATTAAGCGAACCATTCTTACAACATCATTTATATATATTATAAAAATATATAATTTCGTATTATAATTACATAAATATACTTTTTAATTATACTTATGAGTCTATTTACCTATAATAATAGTAATAAACGAGTTTACTTATTTATCATTTTTAATATTTATATTGAGTTTTAAATCAGACTCATAGATCTGACTCCCCAAATAAAGTTATTAACTAAATTTATCATTTTATGGAACTGTCTTTTCTTTTATAAACAAAAAAAAAAACAACGAAAAAAAATAAAATAATAACAGTCATATATTCTTCTATATATTTATATATACTTAATAATTCCATTTTTCATCACCACAATTTATAATTATACCCATTAGCTATTTTCGATGCATGCATTTTTAACGTCCTTTTGGGTTTATTTTTTATCACGCAAATTTATAATCTTTCTCGCGTTTTTTTTACTCTTCATTTTTTTTTTCCACATAAGTGTTAAATACTAACATAAATATCGTAAAAAATATAATTATTTGTTCTTTTATGCAACCACAAAATATGGTATAATGTATATTTTTTAATTGCCTTGTTATTTACCTTATATGAAATTGCAAAAATAATGGGTATTAAAATAAATGGAACCGCAATGTAGGGTAGTTTACTTCCATTATTTATACTTATGGGGGTTACTGATTGAAGTGTTATCGATTTTAATCCATCTCTCTGACTTTCTATGTTACTCTGTGGTTCTTCTTGAGTAATACGTAATTCGGTTGTTGATAAATCTGGTAAACTAGTTTGGTGAGTTGTAAAAATTTCTGATTCTTCAGCTATCAGATTCTCAGCCTCCAATTTTTGGTCATTACTTTTACATAAACTCTTGCATGTTTCTACTCCGTCCTCAATAAATTTAGGAAGTTGGAAATTTGGGGTGGACTCATTTTTTTCTTCTCTAAATTTATCATATCCATTTTTTAAAGTAGACAATACCTCGCAATATGAATCGCACACTTTACCCTTAGGGACATTAGTAACAAGGTTTTTGTATATATTAGCACAGTTATTAGCATATTTTAAATATACATCTTGGTATGATCTATCTTCGTTATATTTAGTAATTAAAATACACATTTCTTTAAGTAAATTATATAGATTACCCATATGGAAATCACCAAAATCCATTACATTCCTTTTTTTTCCTATTCTATCACGATATTTATTATACCAAATAGGATTATTTCTTTCAAGAATATCATAAATCCCAGTTATATTAACATCATACTCAGGACTAATTAAATTGTATTTAGAACTTAACCATAAAATAGCATATTCATCATATTGGTCCTTTTCAGAACACTCCCCACCACAAAGAACATCGAACATCACTAATAACCATATAAACCCAGCACTAATTCTTCCTCCATTTGTCTCGCATTTTCCTATTACACCCTCTTTCTTGGTAGAACAATAAACAGTGTATAATTCAGCATCAGAACATTTATCTCCTGTAGATAATATGTCTCTAGATAAGCAATCGTCAATCTTTTTAATTGTGCCACACTAAGAAAATATTATAAAAATTAATAAAAAGTATATTAATGCAATTTAATTTAATTTATAAATACCGCGAAAACAATAAAATAAAAGAAGATTAATTTTGTTAAAAAATGTATATACCACTTCTTCAAGCATTATGCTGGATTTTATTTTTAATATGGAGGCAATTTGTCATATACAATTTTTATATAATAATGTATTGAGCCCAAATACGTTATTAATAAATTGAGGTGTCTATATAATTAATATTTGTAGTTAATGTATTATTTTTAGTTTTAATACTTGAATTAACATGGACTAATAATATAATAATAGTATTAAAAATGTATTTGATTTTTATTTATAGCGACAATTAAATTGCCTTAAGTTGTTATTTGTTTAATATTTGTATTATGCCTCTATATAATACATTCTATACATAGTACAGTTTTTTTAAAATAATACCCCAAATGACATAACCCAAAATAGACTAAATTAGTTTTATATAATAATATATTTATATTATAGGTTTACACATGAAAATAAAATTATATTCACTACTTTTTTAATAAATGAGTTTCAAAACTTATGTTACTTTAAATATATAAAGAATAAGAAATATATCATGACTGTAACCCTTAAAAATATATTTGTATCTCGTTATTGGTATGAGTTACTATTCTGCATCACATATTGCATATTTTAATATTATTTATAATAAATATACCCAAATTATTTATTAAAGTTATAACGTTTAAAAATAACTCAACTTTATTACTTTTTCTAAATAGATAATATATATTTATATTTTAATGAATAATATTCTACTCCATATATTTATCTTTCTAAAATTAAAACACAAAATGTGCAATTTAAGTTAATCAAAATAATTACAAATTAAAATCTCCATGGACCTAAATGAGCTTTTAAATTAGTACATATAAATATATATCATCCTTTTCATTCTTATTAACTATTTAATATATAAATAAATACGAGCTCCATTTTAAGTTACAAAAACTAATTCAATAAAATTATTTTCCTATTATTTACTTAATTTTGTTACTTTTATTAGTTTAACGATCACTCTCGATTAGATGTAACAATAAACTTTTAGAAGAAATATAAATGATTTACCATTCTAGTGCACATTTATATTTAGAACCTAAACATATTATATACTCCATATTTTATAATAAAACATTTAGCTCAATATAGAAATCTATATTTTTATTCAAATTGTTAATAAAATTAATAATATATGGCTTGTAGTGTTAATATTACGACATTAAAATTATACTTAAGTATAAATTATAATAATTATTTTTTATACTCCGCATATGTTCAGTTTTAATAATATATATAATTAATATATATCAACGTATTCGAATAAACTGAATTTAATGATTTTTTCGTATTTAATACTTTATTGTTATCATTGTTGCTTCCTGCTATATCACTGTGTAGTACAACGGAATAATTAATATGCTTAATAAAAATACTTTAAATCAATAGGCTATAATTCCATGTTTCATAGCTTTTAAATCAAGTATTTTATAACATATATAATATTTCGTAATAGCAATATATTTTAAATATAAATTTACAAGTTTGTATATATATAATAAATTAATAAAAATGTTATTAGTTCAAACAAAATTAATTATTATGTACCTTTTCGATAAAATTAATATTTAATTATATGATGTTTTCACAATAAAACAATATTTCAATATTAACATTAGTAGAGTATTCTATTATATATATAGGCATATAATAAAGATAATCTATCTATCATATTATTTATAATTATTATAACAAAATATAATATGAAATTGTATTAACTACTTTAAATATAATATATTTATACCTCAAAACTATAAATTAAAAAATGAATAGTGATTAATCTATTATTATACCTTATAATAAATAAATTAAAGCGTATAAAACAAATTCAATTAATACTAATTAATTTTAATACAAATGTAAAAAAATACAAACAGAGAATAGTAACTACAATTAAAACTTCAAAAAATATTTATATATAGTGCAACTTTTATGTATACTAAAAACATTAGAAGTACAATAATATTTTATAGACAATGTTATATTGTCGATTCTCGATCGATATCCCATGCATCTATATTTTATTATTATATAATAGTAGTTTGTTTAATTAATGTTAAAGACACATGTGTTAATCTGAATATATATTTTAATGCAGAGGAATATTCAAAATGAATTTTATTATAATTAATATCCAACCTCATATATAATGCTATGATTGCATCTCAGTTGGCTTAATATAATTTAAATTAAAGTAATGGTGACACAAATTATAAGTTTCACTAAATAGCATTTCCATCAAATAAAGAAGCATACTACGTTATACATAATTCAATATAGCCGCAGGTCAACACGTTTTATATAATAAAAAAATATTATATAACATAATACGGCTTCATATAAATCCAGTATCTATATTAATATATGCAATATAGACATTTTATTTTAATCATATTAAATCAATATTAACACTCAATTATAATATTATACTTTATGGAAATATATAACATGCAACCCTTTTCATATTAATGGGTATGTTCCTTTGGAGGGTGCATATTTAGACATCATTTCAAGATTAAACATGCGGGGGTGGTGTATATATTTAATCAACATTTACAATCCCAAATATTATCAAATTATAAAAAAATAAATTACAATATGCCCTGAGTCCTACCTCAAAACGAAGACTCAGTAAACGAAACAATAAACCATAATGCATAACCTTGACCCATAAAACATAAACACCTCGGTATCAAGAATATTAGAATCGAAAAAAATTTAATTATATATATTTTTTTGATTTTGCAACTTTATGTTTCATTATTTTATTTGTATTTTTTTAAATCATTTTTATATAAACAATAAATATTATTAAAAATTATACAAATTAAATGTAATGTAGTACATAACCCTAACCCATAACATAAAAATTATATAAAAATATGTAAAAACAATACAAACATGCAATAATATGCATATTAATTTTATATTTTATTGATTTTATTATTCAATTACTCTTATAGACACAAAAATTATATATTTCCAATAGACATATTCTTAACATATATCAATCATTATTATTCTTCCTGGAATAATCGTTAATCTTCGAATCATATATTAAGTTCCATTTTTTTCTTTATTTTTTTTAATTTTTTTCTTATATATTGTCTTTGAAATAGCTTATCAAATCCAAATAATGAATACTAATATAAAAATGGGAAAATTATTATATATTTTTTGATAAACGCATATAAGGGATCACAAAAATATAATTTAAATATTATAGTTTTTAATTCCTTATTATTTACCTTATAAGCGATACCCAAGAAAAGTGATATTGCAAATATTGATAAAACTGGAATTAATTTGCTTGCTACCGACGAACCTGATGATGCATCTTCAAAACTTTGTGTTGTTTTTATCGGTGAAAGGGTTGGAAAATCGCTAGATGGATCATCGTCACATTTCTTTTTTAAATTGCCATAATCATCAAATAAAGTAGTCAATATTTTTTTATATGAATTATTTCCAGTAATATTAGGGTCTTCATTAAGTTTATCATATTTATTGACAAATTCATCAGCTTTTTGCGAACATTTTCCGCAATTGGGGTTTTCATCACCAAGTTCATTATACATGCTGCATAATGATTCAAATGCATCATAAAATCGAAATATATCATTAATATCCATATTCATCAAATTTTTTTTTTTATCTATAATATTCTTATATGTCTTATTATCATTGGCTTTAGATATTTTCTGATTATAATGGGTATTTTTTTCTATATATTTAGTATAGAAATCGTTTAATGTATTGATTCCATCTTCTGAGTTCTGATTTAGTTTATAATTTAACCATAAAATAGCATATTCAGCATATTTTTCATTTTCATTATCAGAGCATTGACCTTCACAAAGATCCTCGAACGTTATTAACAACCATATAAACCCAGCACTAATTTTTTCGTTATTTGTGTCACATTTTCCATTTTGCCCCTCTATATTTGTAGGGCAATACTCATTGAGTACTTCGTCAATATAACAAATATCTCCTGTGGATACCATACCTATTTGTAAACAATCGTCAACCTTTTTAAATGCTTCACACTGAGAATATATTTTACAAAATAAAGAGAAAAAATGTATCAATGTAAGTGTTACTAAAATGAAAAATGATATAATTTATAGGAGGTTCAACATATGAATCACATGTGAAGAACATATTTTATTAAAAAAATTGCATACCACTTCCTCAGACATTATTATGAATCCTTGTTATAATTTGGATGTTATGTTGGATGATAATGTTTATATATATTGCATAAATATATGTTGTGTTTACTTAAGCTCTTTACATAGCAATTATCTTTCGTTAACCATACTATACTTATTTTATGACAATTAGCTAAATCACCTTAAATAGATAGTTGATTAATACACTTCTGATTAAATATATATATGATGTATTTTATACAAAAAATACTATTCCTACTAACATTTGGTATGACTTTATTATAAAAATAAATATACTTTTACAATTAATTTAAATCATATTTTCTTGTATTGATATTTGAGCATATAAAAGAAATATATTTATATCTTATGTTTTAGTGATTACCATTCTAAAACTTGGATACTGTATACGTCTAAAAAATTAAAAATTCTATATTAGTATAATCCTTAAGTATATAAATAGTTATTTAATAAGATATATTAATTATTTATATACTTGTTTCTTATAATATATAATATAGTATTTTCTATATTATAGCATTTACAAATTAAGCTACATGCTCCATTTTCTATACAAATTACATAAATTAATATTATTTTTATTTAATATGGATAAATTCATCATCCATTTTAATGAGTCCAATAACTTTATTTTTAATCCATATACTTCAATTTAAAAAATACCTTATTGGGTTACTTTATAATAACTTTGAGCATTTTTTCTATGGCTTAAAACAACAATTAGCACTGGACCCATATTTATTGAGTTATTTATAAGCTTAATATCTCTTTGAATCAATATTCTTTAAAATAATACTTAGTAAATATTAAATATATAACTCATAAATAACTATTAGTGTATATTTTAAAGTATAACATAAAAATATGTCCAATTAAATTGTTATATTACACTTTAAGAGGAGAAAAATAAAATATATTGCTCTTTTAATATATAAATTTATATAAATATTCTATATTGTTCATTTTTATTTTATATAATATATTACTATAACTATCAATGAATATGGATTCAAATAATTTATTAAAATTATGTGATAACGTAATGCTGTTTTAGATTAAAAATCATGATTCATCAAACATTAATCATATAATGCATGTTAATGTGGAATAATAAAAAGACATTTAACCATTTCTCCATAAATCCAGTTTTTTAGAATATAAAACCATATATTCCCAACTGTATCTTTAACAAAATATGTAACGTTGATACCTTTATAATGCACTATTGTATATCATTGACTTATTATTCATTCAATAAAACATATATTTATGTGTCTTTGTTAGAAAATACCATTATATTTTTATATAATTTTCTACTGAATATTTATAGAAAACAATTGTATGCAACATATAACAGGGGTTTATAGGGGCATTTTTAAAATTTTTATTATGAATTTTTTCAATAATAAATTATTTTATAAAATATATATTTTTTATTCATTCATTATGTTAATCACGTTTTTATTCTATAATTATATAAATAAATTTATAATTGAAATATAAGTGAGCCATTCCAACAACATCATATTTATGCAGATCATAATAATATAAATATATTTTTTAATTGTACTTTTGAGTTTAGTTACCTATAATAATAAATGAATTTACTTATTTATCATTTTAATACTTATATAGAGTTTTTAAATCAGGTTCATAGAATCTGAACCCCCAAATAAAGTTATTAATAAATTTATCATATAAATAATCGTTTTTTCTTTTAAAACAAAAAAAATTAACAAAAAAATAAATTAATAAATGGTATAGGATCGGCTTTCATAAGTTTGTATATATTTAATAATCACATTTTCTCATCAACTCAACAACTTCTTTTTTCATTTATCATACAGTCCATGTGGTACTGGGATATGAAATCATAATAAATAATTTCTTACATGCCCCCTTACTTTCATCCAAATTACCATATTAAACGTTGCAATTATTCAAATCAATGTTGTCTTATAGAACCAAATCGGCACTTTGGATTCATCTTTCGATGTCAATTCCAATATTTGATCGATTGTCCCATAAGCCATTATCATTAAGTTATATTAACACGAAATTCAATTATTATAAGTTTTCCTATACTTTTTTTAATAATTTATTTCCTATACATATTTAAAACAATTACTTAAACTAATATATTATCAAATTATACAGAATTAAACATAATTTAACACTTAAATATAACCCGAATATGGGTTCCACAAACACAACATCAACCCTGATTCACAACATAAAAACATACAAAAAATATATAATAAATATACATATATAACTTTATGTTTTATTGATTACATTATTTAAATATTCTTATAAATCCCAAGATTATGTTCCAAATTATGGTCAAAAATTGATTATTTCCAAATAGTCAGCCTTAACATATATCAATAATTATTACTATTCCTGGAATAATCACTCTCGTCGAATAATATATAATTATACTCTTTCCTCTTTATTTTTTTTCGTTTTTCTCTTAAATATTGTTTTTGAGATCGTTTACCAAATCCAAATAATGAATACTAATATAAAAATGGTAATCGTATATACATTTTTTGATAATCCCATATAAAGAATTACAAAAATAAATTTTAAAGATTATATTTTTAAAATCCTTTTTATTTACCTTATAAGCAACTCCCAAGAAAATAGGTATTGCAATAAATGTAATTGAAATCAGCGCATTTTTTATTAATGAACATCGTGAACAATCTGGAAGGGATGGAAAACGACCGCATCCTTTTTTTTTTTCATAGCATTGATTTATAAAATTATGATAATCAGTTGATAGTATAGATAATATTTGACTATATAAACTGTCTTCAGTATCAGTATCATTAAAGAGTATTTCATATTTTTTAGCAAACTTTTTGGTATCATCCAAACATTGTGTGCAATCTGAATCGTCTGGATTAAATCCATTATACATGTTACATAATGATTTAAATGCATCATAAAATTTAGATATATCTTTAATATCCCTATTCATCAAATATAGTTTGTTATCTATAAGCTTCTTATAGATATTATAAGCATTAGCATTAGTATCTTTTATAGAATTAATATATTCTCGAGTAGGTTGTATACAAGTATTATAAAATTTAATTACATTGTCGATTTGGCCATCACCCTTTAGTCTTAACATATGAATTAACCATATCACAATATAATAGACAATATCGGTATTACGTTTTTCATTAATCGATGACGAAGAACAATCCCATAAATTTTGTTCAAATAACCAAAATGATACCGCATTAATTTTATTGAGATCATCATCACTTTTGTTAGTGAACAAGTTGTCGGAATATCCATCATCCGTAAATTTATATTTTCCTTCATCTAATTGATCGAGAAAATCAGTCCATACATTATTGAACCTTTGACACTAAGAAAACAATTAAAAATAATTATTAGACATGTGTATTATTAAAACAAAGTTAATGACATTTATATATAATACAATATCAAAAAATGCATATACCATAAGCTCAGCCATTATAATGAAATTTTATTTTTGATTTGTAAATTGAGTGGGATCATGCTGTTTTATATACACTGCACCAAATATGTGACACAAATACTTTATCCTTATATATGGCAACTGTCTGTAGTTAAATGTATTATAATTTTATCAATAATTAAATTAGTATAGAATAACAAAATAATATTATTACTAAAGAAGCATTCTATTTCTTTTTATGATAATTGACTATATTACATTAAATATAAGGTTGTTTAATACACTTCCGATTGAATGTATGTATGATCCGTTTTATACAAAAAATATTATTTTTACTAAAATGTGGTATGGCTTTATTATAAAAATGCATATCCTTTTTTAGTAAAAGATTTTCTAAAGCATAAGTGGTGAATAAATCTAAAAAGTTATGAATTAGGCTATTATTATAATCATTAAAAGTATATAAATAAATATTTAATAAGATAGATTAAATATTTATATACTTGTTTCTTATAATATATAATATAGTTTTTTTCTAAAGTTATAGAATTTACAAAATAAATTGAATATGTATAATCTTAATATTGATTTTATTTAATATAGATAAACTCATAACCAATTTTAATAAATCCAATAACTTTATTTTTATTCCTATATACTCAATTTAAAAATATATCTTATTTGGTAATTTTATAATATATTTTACGCACCTTTTATACTATTTAAAACGACAATTAGCACTAAACCCGTATTTGTTGAGCTATTTATAATCTTAAATAATTCTTTGAATGCATATTGTTTTTAAAATAATACTTAGCAAATATTAGTTTATAACACATAAATAACTATTGATGCAAGTTTAAAGTATAATTGAAAACTAAGTGTAATTAGGCTGTTATATTACCCTTTGTTAGGGGAGAGATAAAAGATATATTTGCTCTTTTAATATATAAATTATTCGATAAATGCTTTGTATTGTTCATTTCTATCTTATTTATTCTAATTTTCTAATTGTCAATGTGTATACATTCAGATAATTTATTAAAAAATTAATATTTTATTAATTATATGATAAAATATTGCTATTTTAGATTAAAAAATGATGAATTACAAACAATAATAATAAAATGCACTCTAATGTGTAATAATAAAAATGAATTGATAAAATTGAATCTTTAACTGTTTCCCATCAATCAAGTTTTTTAGAATATAAAACCACATATCCTCAACTGTATCTTTAATAAAATATATAACATTGATGCCTTTATAATGCACTGTTATATCCCATTGATTTATTATTCATTCAATAAAATATATATTTATATATCTCTGTTATAAAATACATTATATTATTATATAATTTTTTACTAAATATGCATAAAAAAACATTCTATATCGAAATGCATGAAGAGATATAAAGGGACACTTTTTATATTTTTTTAAAAACTTTATTATGAAATATTTCAATATTTATTGATTTAAAAAAAATATATATTTTTTAGTCATTCATTATGTTAGTGATATTTTTATTTTTAAAATTATATAAATATATTTAAAATTGAAAATTAAGTAAACCATTCCAGCAGCATCATACTCATAATATTATAATAATATCTAATTTCGTATTATAGTTACATAAATATATTTTTTAATTATGCTTATGACTTTAGTTACCTATAATAATAAATGAATTTACATATTTATCACTTTAATACTTATATTGAGTTTTAAAATAGGCTCATAAATTCTGAAACTCAAAATAAAAGTTATTAATCAAGTTTATCATTTAAAACGATCGTTTTTTTTTATAAACAAAAAAATCACCAAAAAATAAATTAATGAGCGATGGATAATTATCCTTCGTATGTTTGTATATATTTAATAATTCCATTTTCTCATAAACTCAACAACTTCTTTATTAGCTCCATTACTTTCTTCATTTATCATCGGGCTCAAGAGGTACTGAGGAAGGAAATCGCTCTAAATGTCTTTTGATTGAAATTATAATAAATTATTGTTTTTTATTCCAATTTTTCTCCATCAGTTTCTCACATTAAATATTATAATTATTTAAATCAACGTCTCTTCTATAACTATATCGATACTTTGGATTCATCTTTCTATATCGATTCCAATATTTGATCGATTGTCCCATAAGCCATTATCATTAAGTTATATTAACAAGAAATCCAATTCTTGTGATTTGTTCTATACATATTTTAATAATTTATTTCCTATATATATTTAAAACAATTACTTAAACTAATATATTATCAAATTACGCAGATTTTAATGCAATGCGGTATATAATCCTAATCCATATATGGGTTCCATAAACACAACCTCAACCCTGATCCACAACATAAAAATATGCAAACATACAATAAATATACATAAATATTTTATTGATTATATTATTTAAAAATTCTTATAAACCCCAAAATTATGTTCCAAAATTATGGTCAAAAATTATTTATTTCCAAATAGTCAGCCTTAACATACATCAATAATTATTACTATTCCTGGAATAATCACTCTCTTCGAATAATATATAATTATACTCTTTCCTCTTTATTTTTTTTCGTTTTTCTCTTAAATATTGTATATGAAGTCGTTTATCGAATCCTAATAATGAATACTAATATAAAATGTTAAGAAGCATATGATGTTTGTTAAAGTTTGCATATATTTAATGAAAATCATTTTTAATATTATATTTATAAATTCCTTATTATTTACCTTATAAGCAATTCCCAAGAAAATTGGTATTGCAAATGCCAATAAAACTGGAATTAATTTACTTGTTATCGACGAAAATTGTAGAGTTTTTATCTTTGAAAGAGTTGGAAGATCGGTATAACCACTACATTTTTCAACAAAATAATTTTTAAAATCATCATAATCAGTTGATAAAGTGTACAATATTTTTCTATACGAACTGTTTTCATTAATATCAGAATTTCCATTAAGTTTTTCAAAATTTGCAACAAGTTTGTTAGCTTTTCTGAAATAATTTTCACAGTCTTGATTTTCTTCATCAAGTTCATTATACATGTCACATAATGATTTAAATGCATCATAAAATTGAGATATTTCTTTAATACCAATATTCATCAAATCATGTTTTCTATATATAATATCCTTATAAGTCTTACTAGATTTAGTTATTTCCACATTATAATACTCATTTTTTTCTATATGTTTAGTATAAAAATCATTTAATGTGGTTATTTTATTTTGTGGGTATTTATTTAGTTTATAACTTAACCATAAAATAGCGTATTCGGCAAGTTTATCATTTTTTAAATAATCTCCGTAATCATAACTAGTTTCTAACCATTTTAGAAAAAATAAAACAGCAGAACTAACCATTTCGGCATAACTAAAACATACTCCTATCCCATCCTCCTTAACATTACAATAAGCCTTCAATGCATGGTTAGGGGTAAAATATACTCGTGAATCTTCCTCCTTCACAGTAATAAGTTTCTCGATCGCTTTAATTGCGTTACACTATGAAAATATTATAAAAATTAATAAAATATGTATTAGTATAAATGTTACTGAAATGAAAATTAATATAATTTATATGCAATGCAACATCCAAATAATATAAGAAAAAGTATATATACCACTCCATAAGCCATTATAATGAAGTTTTGTTATAATTTGGAGATTATGCTGAACGATACTATTTATATATATTGCATAAAATATTTATTGTATCTACTAATCTCTTTACATAGCAATTATATTTCGTTAAACATATTATGCTTATGGCAATTAGCTAAATTACCTTAAGTAGGGGTTGCTTAATATACTTTTGCCATATGTATATATGATGCATTTTGTCCAAAAAATGCTGTTATTACTACAATCCTTAAAAGTATATAAATCGTTATTTAATATGATAAATTTCATTTTTATGTACTTGCTTCTTATAATATATAATGCAGTTTTTTCTAAAATTATTGTATTTTCAAATTAAGTTGCATTTTTCCATTTCTAATTACATATACATAAATATATATAAATTCGTGATCCATTTTAATAAATCCAATAACTTGGCTTTTATTCCTATGTACACCAATTTAGGAAATACTCTATGGGTTCTTTTATAATATATTTTGACCATCTTTCTATGATTTAACACAACAATTAACAATGAGCCATATTTATTGAGCTAATTATAAGCTTAAATATGTCACTTTATATAATATTGTTTTAGAATAATAATTAGTATATATCACATTTTTCTTTCTTATTAACTATGTGATATGTAAATATATAATAAACGCGGATTTATGTTATCAAAATGAGTTTAATAAAAATGTTTTCATATAAGCTATTTTAAACCGATTGTTTGTTTAATTTATAATTGTACTCTTTGGTTGGAATGATCAATTAATTTTGGAGCAGTGCAACATAATTTACATTTTATAACCCCAATTTTATTAGAACCTAAACATATATTATGATTGTATATTTTATAATAAAAAATATTTAGTTTTAGATATAAAAACTATACTTTTTAGGAGAATTATTGTTATTTTTATTGGTATCGTTAATTCTAATATTAACACATTAAAAAAAATACTTAATCAAAATTGTAATATTTCATTTGATGTTTTATGCATACAATTTTAATTTCATCATACCTTTAAGAATATATATAATAAATTTATATCTATATTGTGTATCAAATAAACATAATATATTAATCTAATATTGTTATTGTTGTTTGGGCTATAGCATTGTATACTACAGTGATACAACTAATGCACTTAATAGGAGCACTTTAAATCAATGTATAATATTTCCGTATTTTATTGATTTAATGTGGACATTTTAGAATATATATTATTTCGTAATAACAATATATTTAAATTATTTTAAAGGTTGTGCATATATAATAACCTAATATAAATATTATTAGCTCAAAGAAATTTAATTATTATATTCCTTTTCGACAAAATTAATATTAATATTTAATTATATGAAGTTTTCACAATAAATCAATATTTCAATATTATTTATTAGTAATATATTTTATTATATTATATCTATAAGCCTATAATAATAATGCTATTCCATCTATAATATTATTTATAATTACTAGAGCAAAATGTGATATAAATTTTTTTAATATACTTATATTTTATCTTTTAACCATTTTAAAATATAATTTATTTATACCTCAAAATTATAAACTTAAAATATTGTATATATAGGTCAATTTTTATTGTGTTATTAAAAATGTTAGATGCATAATATGCCTTTTATAGATAACGCTGTATTATCGAACCTCGATCGATTGTTTATGAATCTATATTTTATTATTATATATTAGTAGTTTGTTTAATTAATGTTACAAACACATATATTAATCTGAATATATATTGTAATATAGAGGAATATTCAAAATGGTTTTTATTATAATCTATAGATGCCTGTTCAGTTTTGTTGTTACAGTTTTGCTTGGGAACTTTATAATTGAAATTAAAATAAATATGATACAAATAATAAAATTTGCTAATATGTTTCATCAAATAAAGAAACATAATGTGCTATTCATGATTCAATATCACCCCTGATTAACAAGACTTATATAATAAATAATAAGGATTCTTATATATCGTTATCCAAAAATTACCAATAAAATGTAACATGTGAAGTTATAGTATTGCCAAATTTAATATATACGAACGAATTAGATATAGTATTATGGCTTATGAAAATATGTTCAGTACACCCTTTCATATTAATGGCCATCCCCCTTTGGGGGGTGCATATTTAGGAATAATCTCAAGATTAAACATACGAGATGGAGCATATATTTAATCACCATTTATAGAACAACAATATTATAAATTACAAATATATTATTTCGTAATAACAATATATTTAAATTCCAAAATTGAGAATTTGCATATGTAATATCCTAATATATATTATTAGTTAAAAAAATTTTATTATTATGTGCTTTTTCGATAAAATTAATATTATATTTAATTATATGAAATTTTTATAATAAAAAATATTTTAATATTAGTTATAATTATTAGAACAAAATATGATATGGAAATTTATTAATATACTTATATTTTATCTTTTAACCATTTTAAAATTGAATTTATTTATGCCTCAAAACTATAAAATTTTAAATATTGTATATATTGTTCAATTTTTATTGTGTTATTAAAAATGGTAGATGCATAAAACATCTTTTATAGGTAATGTTGTATTGTCGAATCTCGATCGATATTTCATGCATCTATATTTTATGAATATTTATTATATTTTGTAATATATTTAATTAATCTTTAAACACACGTATTAATATTAATATGTATATTCAAAATGAATTTTATTATAATCTAAAGCTATACATATATTATACTTTATGGAAATATATGCTATGTGACCCCTTTCATATTAATGGATACGGTCATTTGGGGCTGCATATTTGGATTTCATTTTGGGATTAAACATACAGAGATGGTACATATATTTAATCAACATTTATAGACAAATAAATATGATCAAACTATAAACAATTTAATAAAAATATAATCATAACCCAAAACATATATCCCATATACAGAACTCTGACCCAACTGCGAGTTTCACAAATTGCACCTTTAAACCTGAACCCTTACTTTATAATAATGATAATATATTTTTTTTACATCCTCAAAGTTTTAAAAAGTTAATATAATAAAAAAAATTATATAAATATATATTTAATTACAATTACATTTTTATGTAAATGAGCATGCTTTCTTTTCTATTTATAAACATGGGGAAGAGCAAATACATACTGATATTATTACTATTATTACATAATAAATGCATTAAGAGCCTTTCTTCTACAAGCATACAGTCCGATTTTCCTAAATTGTTTCCTATTATATTTTGTAATAAGTCTAACCGAATAATGAAAAACCAAAACCCTAAAGCTTGATAAATTTCTTAATGCTGTATCTCGCTTTTCGCCTTAATAAAAAAATAAATGGTACAGGATTATCCTGTATGTGTTTGTATATATTTAATAACCCCATTTTTCATCAAACCAATTTATAATTATTCCGATTGGTTCTTTTCGATGAATACATTTGTAACGCCATTTTAGGCTTTCTTTTGATCACTCAAATTTATAATCTTTTTCATGGCTTTTCTTTTCGTCTTTTTTCGCCATACGGGTGTTAAATACTAACATAAAAATAAAAATATATAATTATTTGTCTTTTTATGCACTCAAAAAATATGTTGTAATGTATATTTTAAATTTATATTTTTGAATTGTAATACTTACCTTATATGAAATTCCTAAAATAATGGGTATTAAAATTAATGGGACTGCGATGTAGGGTAGTTTATTCCCATTATTTATACTTGCGGGGGTTACTGGTGGACTTGGTAAACTAACTACGGCGGGCGTAACAATTTTTGAACCACCACTCGAATTATTCTGTGCATCAACAATGTCTTTATACTGTATATTTTTTTTAGAACACTCCGCATTACATTCTAATAATCCTTCTTTCAGTTTCAATTCTGGAAGTTTCACATATTTTTTTCTAAGTTTATCATAATCATTTTTTAAATTTGACAATACACTACAATATGGATTACAAATCTCTTTCCAGGGAAATTGAATAAGACATGTATTATACAACTCAACACATTTTTTACCACTCTCTTGACATTCATTGGAGGTTGAAGAGCCTTTACATTTATTAATTGTATCACATATTCCTTTAAGGAACTCATAAAGATTCTTCAAAAATACATAATAAATTTTCATTACATCTTCGTTTTTATCTGTATACTCACGGTATTCACTAAGCAAGTTATGTTCATTAAGGATGTTATAAATATTCTTTGTTACAGGTTCGAAAACCTCATTTACCTTAACTTTAGAATTAAACCATAAAATAGCGTATTGAGAAAGTTTATCACTCTCTAATTTATTCTCATCAATGCTCTTAAAAAGTTTTAGCAGTGACATAAAAGCCGATCCAAGAGTTTTTTCATCAGTATCACAGTTTTTATTAGGACAAAATGCTCCATATATTTGATTTTCAAACTTATACTTTTGAGATTTTGAATCGACTACAACATTTTGATCAATCGCATTAATTGCGTCACACTACGAATACATTTTAAGAATTAAAAAAAATGTATTAAAATAAATGTTATTAAAATGAAAATTAATGTAATTTATAAGCAATTCAACATATGAATCACATGTGAAGAGCATATTTTATTTAAAAAATGTATATACCAATTCCTCAGACATTATAATGGAATTTAATTATAAATATTAGGATTGTCACTAGATTAATTTTATATAAAACCTATAAATATTACACCTAAACAAATATGTGTTACTTGTAAATATATATTTGATTAAGCATATACTTACTATTTTTAACAATCAAATTAATATAAAATAATAATAAATGCGGTTAAAAGGAAATATTAAATTTCATATATGGCTATTTAGCTAAATTCCCATAATATGTAATACGTTCAAACATGTTAACCATATAATGGAATAAATAAACAAATATATAATATTATTGTCAATAATCAGGTTAGACTACTAAACAATTTTTATAATCTTGTAATAGTTTAAATAAAGTATATCTCCTAATTGTTATACGTTTTCACATAGAAAATAAAAATGTATTTTTTCGTTTTTATAATAAATTAATTTAAAAAATTGTATTACTATAAATATTTAAAGAACCAAACATAAATTGCTACCCGAATTGTTCAAAACGCGTTTGTGTCTCATCATTAGACACCCTTAATGCACTTATATAAGTTACTATTCCTCGTGGCATATTGATCTTTAATATGATTTCCAATAAATGAAAAGACATTTTTTTGTTTAAATTATAATATTTAATAAACAAATCAATATTATGTTTTCTAATTAAATGATATATTTGGTGCATTTATATTTAAGCAATATATATATTATAAGCTCATTTTAAAATGTACAATAACCTTAGGTATTTCCTAGAATTTCCTTATATTTAAATAGAATTAATCAATAGTTTTGGGTGCATATTTTATTTAATTTTTAAAATTTAAAAACCATAATATGAAAATTAGGTTAATCAACCTATTACAATTAAAATAGATCATGGAAATTGATTCGTTTTGGGTAATAGTTAGTATATATAAAATGCATATTATATTTTCATCCTTATGACCTATTTAATATATAAATGACCAAGAAATATATTTTAAATATTAAATCAAATAAATGTAATTTAAATATATTAATTTTTAATTTTAGAATTGTATTCGTACTTTTTTTAGAATAATGAATTAATTTGCGAAGTAATATGAGTTACCATTTTAAGTATACATTTATATTTATAACTCAAAATATATTACGTATTGAATATTTTTTAATATCATATTAGTTCGTTTATAATGTAAAAATATTATTTTTAATGAATAATATGGAATTATTATTAGTTTGCTTGGTATCGTTAATTCTTATATTAGTACATTAAAAGTATACTTAGCTAAAACTATAATATTTCATACGATCTTTTGTACGTACAATTATAATCTTGTCATATATTTAAGAATATATATAATGAATTTATATCCATATAGCGTATCAAATAAACACAATATACTTGTTTATATCTAATAACATAATTCATTATGATTACTGTTATTATTCTTTCTGATATACCATTGTATGCTACAATGAGATAATGAATGCACTAAAAGGAATACTTTAGACCAATTACTAATTTTCCTTGATTCATTGTTTTAAAGTACAACATATTAGAGCATATATATTATTTCATAATAACAATATATTTAAATTATAAAATTGAGAGTTTGTATATACATGATATCCTAATATATATATTATTAGTTAAAAAAAATTATTATTATGTGCGTTTTCGATAAAATTAATACTAGTATTTAATTATATGAAATTTTTACAATAAATAACAATTTTAATATTATTTAAAATTATTAGAACAAAATATGTTATAAAATTTATTAATATATTTATATTTTATCTTTTAACCATTTTAAAATTTAATTTATTTATGCCTCAAAATTATAAAACTTAAAATATTGTATATGTAGTTCAATTTTTATTGTGTTATTAAAAATGTTAGATGCATAAAACATCTTTTATAGATATCGTTGTATTGTCGAATCTCGATCGATATTTTATGCTTATCTATTATATATTTGAAATATGGTCATTAACATGAAGGTATATTATAATGTAGATACATATTCCAAATGAACCTGATAATATAATATAGCTTCATATATAAGATTGCTATTTAGTTTGGTTGGGGTGTTGCCATTTAAGTCAAAATAATAATGACACGAATTATAAGTTTTACTAAGTAAAATTTTCATCAAATAAGGAAGCATTTTGTGTTATTCATGATTCAACATAGTCCCTGATTAACAAGATTTATATAATAGGCAATTATTATATAAATAATACGGCTTCATCCGTATATGCCCAATTTCTATATTAATATATGCAATATAGGCATTTTACTTAATCATATTAAATCTATATTAACACTCAATTATAGATATTATACTTTATGGTAAATATTTTATGCGATTCTTTCATATTAATGATTATCCCCCTTTTTTGGTTGCATATTTAGACATCATCTTGAGATTAAAGATACGGAAATGGTATATGTATTTAATCAGAATTTACAGACAAAAATATTATCAAATTAATAAAAGTATATTCTTAACCCAAAACATAAATTCCATAAAACCAAACTATAACCCATAGTACAGAACCCTGACCCAAAACAAAACTCTAAACTTAAATATGAATCGTCAATATAGTTTATAATTTTATTAATAAGTGTGCTTAAATCGGGTTTATTTAAAATTATTATAAATATTAACTAAAAATGAGTAAATTAAAAATCGATTAATATGTAATATGCATGGATGGAAATAAGGATAAACGATTTTTTGACAAGCACTAAACAAAGATCAATTATGTATATAACGTGATTGTATATTAAATTAAAAATATATAATAATAAAACAAACTATTAAATCAAATTTCATTATTCTATAAAATGTAAAAATTGTAACTTTTATGCCATATATTAAATATATCATTTTTAATCATTTAAATAAGTATAATAAAACATAATAATAAAGAATAGTTATATTGTGCTTTATCAAAATTAAATGATTTAAAGGACAATTTACGAATTTCTGGCAGTTATATACTATGGAAACCGTATTCGGTATAAGTAGTAATAGTACTAACTGTCCTCCTGCTGGTATTGCCATAAAACAACTTGCTACCAACAGTATCGACCTCTTAATTACATTTCTATATAATCTATTTATTTTTTTTATCAATTTTGAATTTCTTATAACTATTACTTGATGTGATTTCATTATATTCATTTAACAAATGCTAAGACATTTTTTCTATTTAAATAACACAATATTTTGATTTTTATAAATAATAATTAACGATAAAGAAATATTATAATTCAGTTATAATAGAGAATTTCATCATATAGAAATTTATTTTATGTTTTATTGTAAAATGTAAAGGGGGCCTTGACCTGGTCCCCATTTATAAAAATTAAGTATATTAATGGACAAATTTACTATTTAGTATTCTTTAATTTTATACATTTTTTAATTCGATTTAAAATATAAGTTAATTAAATTTATCATTCTATGAAATCGCGCTTTCTTTTATAAACAAAAAAAATCAACAAAAAAAATAAATTAATAAATGGTACAGGATCAGCTTGCATAAGTTGGTATATATTTAATGATGGGGATTTTTCCCCATAAACAAAATTTATAAATTTTTTAGTCTGTTTTTTTTGACTAGATGATTTTATAATTATTTTTATTTGTTTTTTTCCATCATTTGAGTTTATAACTGTCTTTGTCGTTTTATTTGCAACAACCATATTTATAACCTTTTTCATGTTATTTTTTTTCTTCAATTCATTTCTTCGTCCAAATGATAAATACTAACATAAAATTATGAAAAATATATAGTGTTTTATCAGGAAATATTTTAAAAATAATACACATCATAATTTTCTTTTATTTACCTTGTACAGAATAGTTAAAGTAATGGGTATTAGAATAACTATAATTGAAATTACAATTTTTTTGTATTCTTTTAATATATATATATCACCTATTTCTGTTATTCCATTTCCTTTTAATTCGATTCCTGGATGCTCTTGTTTAATCACTGGAGCTGGCTCTGATTTTTTAGATCCTTCTTGATCGGTTCGATCAGAAGCTTGGTTTCCAGACGTGCCCAGAGACTGTTTCTGCTCTTGAGTTTGTTCCTTAGAATTGTCTGTAGTTTGTGTAGTTTGTGAATCTTGTTTATCTGAACCTTTTTGGGGTTGTGATGGGTCATCAGGTGCAGGTGGCTCATCCCCTGTTCCGTCTGATCCAGATTTATTATCACCTGAATCAGGAGGCTTTTCTAGTTGATTAGAATCGATATTTATATTATCAATAATGTCAATAAAAAAATCAATAGATATATTGAAACTGTTTTGTATATTAGACACAGATGTGTTATATAAATTCTTAATAGTATCAATGGCCTCTTTAATTTTTTCCTTATTTGCATTATAAAAGTTGATAGCCTTATTTAATTGGTCCACGCCTTTTAATGGGATACTAAAAATGTATGGTTTAAAATCAAAAGATGTCCCTGATGTATTTTTAGGTCCTTTTTCTCTTGTGTCAATATCCGTGGGATTTTGTTCATTACCTGACCTACTTTCTGAACCTAATCCATCTTGGCTTCCTTTATCGTCACCTGTATCTCCTCCTTGATTACCTGTGCCACTACCTGATCCACCACTTGTACCTTGTTGACTTGTATTTGCACCTCCTTGGGTATCATTAGATATTTGACCACCTGGACTTCGTCGATCACCAACTGATCCATCTTGGCTTCTATGATCATCTTGTAAATCACATGTACCTCCAGGTCCATTAACACCATTGCCTTGTCCACCATCCGGCCCACTAATTGGAGTTCCTGCTCCACCATCTGTATCTCCTTTTCCGTCAAGTGCGCCTCCTGTTCCATTTTTTGTAGCTCCTTGTACACTGCCTGAACCTCTCGATCCACCAGATGATTTTCCTTGATCACCTGCTGCATTACCTATACCACCTGATCCGACACCTGGAAGTCCTTCACTACCTGTACCTCCTGCTACAATCCCTGGAGATCCTGCATCAACACTTGTTCCACTATCTGCTCCATCAACTGTACCCGGATGACTATCTTGTCCACCACTTGCTCCACCACCTGTATCTACTTGGCTAACTGGATTCCCTTGGCCACTTGTACCTCCTGTTTGACTATCATTCCCACTACCTGGTACACTATTTGAAACTCCTTTATTGGTGCTTGGGTCGCCTGTTCCTCCATTTGCAATTCCTTGATCACCTTTCGCACCGCCTGTGTTTACTTGACTACCTTGCCCGTTACTTATTACCCCACCTGCACCTCCTACTTGACTATCTGTCCCACTCCCTGGCCCTCCTGGTCCGACACCTCCCCCACCATTTAAACTTACTTCTCCACTACCTGTACCGTGTTGATTGGCACTTTTATCTCCTGTTCCACCATTTAATTTTCCTTGTGCATTATTTGTGCCTACTTGTACTTTACTTGAACTTCCTGATCCGCCAGATAATCCTCCTTGATCACTTTGTGTTTTAGTCGGCCCACTATCTCCTACACCACCTGGTCCATTATCTCCTTTTCCACTATGTGTATTTAATTTATTATCACCTGGGTCTCCTTTTCCGCCAACTGCACTTCTCGCCCCACCACCTGAAGCTCCGTTCCCACCTCCTGTTCCAGCATCTGTACCTTTTGATATATCGCTTCCATTTTTTTGCACTCTTTCTGTACTTCTATCCATACTCCCTTGATTTTCAGAGCCCGATGCTTGACTTGATGTTTGAGGTCCTGGTGGTTCCGCTTTTTTTGATGAGACTATTTTTTTTTTGGGGGGGGGGAATTTACATTTTGAATTACTGAAGTTATATGTTTTAAAACCTCTCACTGCGTCCATCTCTTTTCCATCTGGTTTTGTAAGTTTTTTAAGTTTAGTTGCTAAATTATTGTTTGATCTATTTCTCATAATAGCAGAACTAAAATCATCATATATACCTTTTAATTTATTCAATAAATCAAGATATGATTGGCATTTAGAAATGTTATTATAAAGGGTTTTATATTGACGACTACAACCGATAGAATTTATAGAAAATTCCCTACTTTTGGCGTCCTTTGTTTCATCATATGTAATTATTTTACATATGTGATTAAGTAACTTATAAAATTCGCTCATATACTTAAGATTCGCTTCTTTCAAACCCTGCTGCATATTTAAAATATTCCAATAATCTAATCTTTGTTTATGTTTCTCTAAATACTCTTTATAAGCCTGATTTAAAGTAGTAGCATCCATATATCCTCTTTGAATATTTTTGGCTTCTTTGTGTATCTTAAACAATTTATCACTTAGCCACATCAAAAAACATTCATCATACTCACTATACTCATCCTTTTGTATTGACCTCTTGAATAGCATAAATATATATGCGGCCAAAGCATTAATATAAGCTTCATTTGTTTTACAACCATCGTTACTACAATATCCTTTGATGGTTGGTTCGTCGTTGATTCTCTGCGCATCGACATCTTTACCATTAAAATAACCATCAGCTTCAATAAGTAAACCACACTAAGAAATATTTATAAAAATATACATTAATTCAAATTTTATTCAAATAAAATTTAATATGATTTGAGTATAAATTAAACACAATAAAATAAAGGATATATGTGTTTTATTTTAAAATAAGGTTATTTACCAGTATTTCGTGGTTCATTGTAACGGAATTTTGTTTTTAAACTGTAGATTGACATCATATTATTTTTATATAAAACTTATATACTATATCAACATAATTTATACAATTATATGTCTTTCTATATAAGATTGTCAGTAATTAAATGCAATATTAGTGTTATTCTCAATAATAATATTAATTTTAAAATAATATAATGAAATAAAACTTATATTAACTTTTTTTGCAATTGAGATAAGCATTCTTATTTTGTGATTTGTTCGAACCATTTTTATATATGCGAAATATCGCTATTCTTAATAATATTTGGAATAGCTTCATTGTATTATTTTGTGTAACATTTCAATAAGTTTAAATAAAACACATTTTCTAATTATTATACGTTCTTACATTAGAGAACTATGCACTTTCTTGATTTATAGTAAAAACATCACCAATTTTATATTATTATAAATATATAAAGAATTAGAAATGCATTATTACTATAATTGTTAAAAATGTATTTGTATCTCATTATTTGAATGTCATGTATTGATATATGTTATTGTTCAACGTGAAATATTACAACTTTTTATATATTTCTAATAAATATAAACACAATTTGTGTTTAAATTTAATATTATTATTTTTTCTAAATAAATAATATAATACGTTTAATTATCTTAATTAATAATTCACTTTAGAATATGTAATAAATTTGCTTATGTGCTAACATTTCTTTATATATAAATATAATAATGAGTAGTTTTTGTGCATAACTTATGTATTTTTTTAAATTAAAAACACATAACATAATAATTAGGCTATTTGAGTTATTGCAATTAAAATAAATCATGGGTGTAAATTAGTTTTAGAATCATAGTTAGTATATATAAAATGTACATTATTCTTTTCATTCTTATTATCTATTTAATATATAAATGATTAAGAAATATTTTTCAAGCATTAAATCCAATAAATATAATTGTGCTCGTGCAATTTAATTTAAATATATTAACTTTAAATTTTAAAATTGTATTAATACTTTGGCTAGAATAATTAACCAATTTGAGAAGCAATATAACATGGATTATCATTTTAAATACACATTTATACTTATAACCTAAACATTTGTATTGTATATTTTTTAATAAAACTTTATTTATTTCTATAATAAAATAGTTGCATTCTTAGGGCAAAATATAGGATTATTAATAAAATTTATGTTATCTTGAAAATGTTGATTCTAGTATTGCCACATTAAAGCTTACTTAAATAAATGTTATAATATTCATATGATCTTGTATGCATACAATTTGAATTTTATCATCCGTTTAAGAATATATATAATGAATTTATACCCATATAGCGTACCAAATAAACATAATATGTTCATTCGTATTTAATCATGTATTAATCAATATTGTGGTTGTTATCACTAATGGCGCACCAATGCATATTACTATGAGGTAAGTAATGCACTCAAGAGGAATACTTTAAATCAATTAGTAATTTTCCTTGTTTTATTGTTTTAAAGTATAACATTTTATAGCATATATATTATTTCGTAATAACAATATATTTTAAATATAAATTTACAAGTTTGTATATATATAATAACTTAATAAAAATGTTATTAGTTCAAACAAAATTAATTATTATGTACCTTTTCGATAAAATTAATATTTAATTATATGATGTTTTCACAATAAAAAAATATTTCAATATTAACATTAGTAGAGTATTCTATTATATATATAGGCATATAATAAAGATAATCTATCTATCATATTATTTATAATTATTATAACAAAATATAATATGAAATTGTATTAACTACTTTAAATATAATATATTTATACCTCAAAACTATAAATTAAAAAATGAATAGTGATTAATCTATTATTATGCCTTATAATAAATAAATTAAAGCGTATAAAACAAATTCAATTAATACTAATTAATTTTAATACAAATGTAAAAAAATACAAACAGAGAATAGTAACTACAATTAAAACTTCAAAAAATATTTATATATAGTGCAACTTTTATGTATACGAAAAACGTTAGAAGTACAATAATATTTTATAGACAATGCTATATTGTCTATTCTCGATCGATATTCCATGCATCTATGTTTTATTATTATATAATAGCAGTTTGTTTAATTAGTGTTAAAGACACATATGTTAATCTGAATATATATTGTAATGCAGAGGAATATTCAAAATGAATTTTATTATAATTAATACCCAACCTCATATATAATGCTATGATTGCATCTCAGTTGGCGTAATATAATTTAAATTAAAGTAATGGTGACACAAATGATAAGTTTCATTAAATAGCATTTCCATCAAATAAAGAAGCATACTACGTTATACATAATTCAATATAGCCGCAGATCAACACGTTTTATATAATAAAAAAATATTATATAACATAATACGGCTTCATATAAATCCAGTATCTATATTAATATATGCAATATAGACATTTTATTTTAATCATATTAAATCAATATTAACACTCAATTATAATATTATACTTGATGGAAATATTTGCTATGCGACCCCTTTCATATTAATGGCTATGCCCCTTTGAGGGCACATATTTAGACATAATCTCGAGATTAAACATAGGGGGATGGTGTATATGTTTAATCAACATTTACAAGCCAAATATTATCAAATTATAAAAAAATAAATTACAATATACCCCGAGCCTTACCTCAAAACGAAGATTCAGTAAACGAAACAATAACCCATAAGACATAACCTTGACCCATAATACATGAACATCTCGGTATCAAGAATATTAAAATAAAAAAAATAAATGAATTTTATGTATGAATATGCATATATTTCTTGATTTTACAACATTATGTTTCGTTATTTTATTTTTATATTTTATTTATTTGTATTTTTTAAATATATATACATTTGTTTTATTATTAAAAGGAAATGGATAATTTGTATTCATTTATAAAAAAACATGGGCATCAATATTGCTACCAATAAATAATTTTTATAAAATTACCAATTTTGTTAAAGTATTATTTAGTAAAATTTATATTAAAAATGATAAAAAAGGCACAGAATGTTTGATTCTCATAATATAAATTTTATCAAGTTATTGTTATGAAACGTTATGAATAATTGTTGTAACAGTGGAGAATGTGTATAAATATAATGTAATACCATCTTAAAATAAACTCTTTTAGTATTTAAAATTATAAAAGTATTCTTTATACTCAAAACAAATGGAAAGAAACAACAAAACAACCATTTTATATAATAATTATTACAATTTGTATTCCTGGCATGGCTATTTATCCATTAATATAACTGTTTGCGTATATTAGATCAATCATAGTATTATATTAAAACAATGTATATTTTTTATATATTATCCTACCTTCATATTTATATTATCAACTTTCTATTAGCTAAATAAATGCTGATGTCATATAATATGCGTTTTTTCTATACATGTATAAATTCCGCATATAATACCCAATTGAATGTATTTTAATTTGATTTTTAAGTTATTAACTATAAAAATAAAAAGTATGGATACCTATAATGCATCATATTAATAATGTTATATATAATTAAAACTATTTTTTGAGAAATATAATATTTTTATATAATATTTATTAAAGTTGCAATAATTATTGTTCATTTACATGCAATGGTTTAATAAAAAAAAAATACATTTATACATTTTTTAAAAAAAAACGTTTACTTTAATTTTTATGTATATAATATATTATGTTTTGCATATATAATTCGAAATATAATTGCAATATGATTATATATATTTCAATAATAAAATAATTAATAGCTAATATTTAAAGAGACCATACATATAACATAGAGAATACAAGACCACCAATAAGCTATATATTATGTTGTATTTAATAGTATAAAAATATTTTAAAAAATAATTATATTTTAAAATTTGATAAATACATGAAATAAATAAATTTAAAAAAAATATATATTTTTTTAAATAAATATTAAATTTTAGAATTTTTTAGAAAATCGTTTGCTTCGATTTAGCATACTTATACATTCTTTATATTAGTTAATTTTCAACTTCTAAAAAATATATTAATATTTTACTTATTAAGTCCCAAAATGAATAAAGGATATATTAAGATTGCTTTGGCACTTTTAAGTGTCGCAGGATATATGCAAAATATAGCATTTGCAAGCGAACAAGATCCAAGCGCCAATTCGTAAGAAAATAACTGCAACATATATATATAATATATATATGTCGAATATAAATATGTATATTGTTTATTATGAGAATATTATATATATTTGTATTAATGCGGATATGTATAACAATTGAAAAATAAAAACAGATTCTTATCAATATATATATTTTTAAATTGAAAATGCAAATAAAATTAAAAAATATATTGCCTTTATATTTGTAGTTCAAATGGAACAAGCACAAAAGTATTATCTGCTAATCCTGAAGAAACAGAACAACACTTACATGCCAATTCTCAAGAAGCTGAGCACGCAGCAACCATTATGGCCGATGCTTTAAATATTGCAAAAGACCTTGCCAAACGCACAGATGAATACACTGTATATGATACGGTAGATGATGTAACTCTATATGTAAAGGATGTCAACGGTGCTGAAGTTGGATTGCTTGAATTTACAATCCCTAACCCCAATTGTGTATGAATTAACAAGCAATATTTTTTATTCATAAAATTATTTTAAAATTAAAAAATATAATTGTTAATATATAAATATGATTTTTTGTTATTATTAGTATGATAATGTAATAGACTTGATATGGGAGCCCAAAGGCGCAGCCTACATCGATGACAAATTTATAGACGGTATATAATTAATTAATTTATTTAATGTGGCTATAAAATTTTATGATATATTTCTTGTTTTGTTATTATAGTCTCAATTTTCTATTTAATATCTTTCATTTTGTTAAATTTACTCATGTCTTAATTTGCATGCATACAAAATTATTATTTTTTTAGGACACCATCCTCAAATATATAATGAAAATTTAGTAATTATACAACAACGTTACAAAAGTATGTTAAGAGGATGGCAAAGATATTTTCATGCATTAGCCACCAAAGTTGAGGTAAGGATTTTTCTTTTCCTTCATCCCTATAGATTCACTTCTTTTCATACTATTATATCATAATTCATGAAAATATACTTTTTATTAATTTATAGTTATCAGAAAACGAAACTGCAATACTCATGGCTTCATCAAATATGAATGATCATGATGGTTATTATACTAATAGCACATATGAAAATCCTATCTTAGAAAGTATAAACGGATTCTGTCCTGATGTTGATTCTCAAGAAGATATTAGAAAAGGACAATTATACAAAATGTATATTAACTTAATGGCATTTTTCATTAAAAAGGAACCAAAGGGTATTAAAGTTACCCATATCAGCTCTGTAAGCAATATAAAAATTTTTGTAACATAATTTTATTTCATCGTTATCAAAAATATATACTTCCTATATAAATATGCATATTTCCAATGTATCTATTCATTCACAATAAAAATGGAGATTTTACATGTTTATTAATCTTTTTATTTTTTTTCTCAGGTCGATGCAAACGTTGCTTGGATTTTATCAAGACCTGCTAGAAGTGCTAAAGCCACCAAAATGTTCAATTTTGTCAAACTAAGAGAAATGTTTCAACAAGAATAAGCATATTTCCAAGTGACATTTTTTAAAATTTGATGATTATATTAATAAATTAAACTTATTTTCGTGGGTTATGATAGTTTTAAATTATTGTTACAGGACTTCAATTTGGTTTTTAAATAGTGTTTGATTTGCATATAACTTGCATGTAGTTTATATTGTAAAGATAAATATTCTTTTTGAAATGGTAACTACGTATGCTTTTTTGTATTTGCGTGACTATGAAAAGCGAAATAATAAGTTTCATGAGTACTAAATATAAAATGATGAATTTAGAAACTTTATTTTAAAGAAAATTTATGGGTTTTAGAGAAATAAAAAAACATATAGGCATATATGTACAAACTTAAAGAGAGGGCAATATGTTCTTATATGAGTTATAAACATAATATTCATTTAAATAAAGTCTAAAACTAAATTATTATGCTAATTTAACACAATCCACACATATATATACTTATTTTTTATTTAATAAAAAAATTTTCTTTTTTGGAAGATCCATAAAGCATATGTTCCATTTGAATATTTGTAGTACATCTTTAAATTTGTCTTTACCTTTCTAGTTTTCAAAAAAACGATATTTATACTGTAATTATTTCCTAATGTTACTATATTGCAGGCATATTCACATAATAATTATACCTGTATAAAATATCGAATGTGTTCTGTCTAAATGGAAATATTATTCTTCATATAGTGATCAGTGTCATCATCGCTATTTTTTAAAACATTCGTTCTGGTAATCTTGTATATATTTTTTAATAATTTTTATATAAGCAATAAAGATTTATGAATAACCATAAAATATTTGTCTAAGTGCACATATAAAATATAATAATGTTTTCTATACATTCACGCTTTTTTATTATTCTTCAATCTACAGGATATATTTTTATATTTTAATTAATGAGTTCTTAAATGTTGCAAATTGATATTTATAAAAGTTAATTATTATATAGTATTACAAAAAGAGAGAAATATGCTAAGTTGGTGTTTACAAACAATGATACCCAAAAATACATTAATAAAACAAATACACAGTGTCATGCTCAATTTTTGCGTGTTTAAAGCTACATTTAATATAAAACTAATATAAAAATAAGTCGTAAGGCAAACTACAAATTAAAAATACACAATTATGTATTTTATAAACATGCATATATAATATAAAAAGTATACACATACAAATAATGAATACTATGATCATAACAAACGAATCAATCTTATTTAATTATTAATTATTTTCGGAATATTCTTTCGCAAATTATATACAATAATGTAAATACGTCAAAGTATTTTTCATGAAAATAAATATACGAGTCTTCTATTAACAATTTGTTTATTATAAATTGTATTTATTTTAACATTTGTATAATCATCCATAAACTTAAAATATTAACAAATAAATATAGAAATGGGAGGTATAATAATATCAATCAAATAGATACCACAAACCACAACAACCATACCCCCAAAGGTTCGTTTTTTCATCGTAATAGACGACTAGTTTTCTATTTTTTATTTTTTTGTCTTCATTTTTAGGACTGTTATTATTGTTATTATTTAATTGAGTTTCACATTTAGATTCTATACCATTTTTTCCCTTACTTTTGTTTGGTTTTTTGATAGAACGAAAAAAAACCCTTACGCTAGATGCCTTATATCGATAATGCAAAGGAATAAATATACAATATATACGTCACAGCATGTAAATATCCACTATTATATAATTTTCCATATATTAGTTTATATTTTGTTTGGCAACTTACTTTCTGTTCCGAGCAATGTATTGATATAGCCAAAAGGGAATACAAGACGATACAAGCTAAACTAAATATCTTTTTATTCATTTTCTTATTAATAAAAAGTGTTTCCTCGAAGGAGTACACTTTAAATAGTATATATATGTTTTATTCATTTTCGGTTTCCTTTTTATCTATTATTGTTGTAAAACAATAATGCTATTATTTAATATTAAATCATTAGCAATATATTATTATACAAATTGTTTAATTTTAATTTAATAAGCAAATTATTTAATATGTATAAAAGTATATTATAATAAAAAAATATGTTGCCGATATTTTAAGGCATACACAAAATTATGATCCTGCAATTATATGTTAATAAAATTTAATGTTTTATTTTTACTTTAATTTAAATAGCAACAATAAATAATATAATTTATTTTAAATATATATAACAATTTGTTCTAAATAATAAAAATGTACGTATTTGTTTTGAATAATAAAAGTGTACGCATTTGTTCTGAATAAAAAAAATGTACGCATTTATTCTGAATAAAAAAAATGTACGTATTGGTTCTGAATAATAAAAATGTACGATTTGTTCTGAATATTTTTTGTTTGTTTAAACCACTATATTTAATATAACAAAATTATTTTTAACATTTAAAATATCAATAAATTAATGTACAACTTTACATGCACATATCACCATATAAATATATAATAACTGCTATCATCATATATATAGATATACAATTGCAAAAATCTTTAATATTTAATAATATTCTATATTTTATTTACCACCTTTTTGTAAAAATGTTTTTTTTTCACAGATTGGTGTGTAATCATTTATTTATATAATTTATTTTTGAATATATACATCAAATGTATTATTTCTATTAAAATCATATAACATATTCATATTTTCAAGTATACCTTGTATAAATCACACCGAATAATACATATGAAACCAATCATTCGTAACAAGTTACCAATTTATTATTACATGAAACCAGAAAGTCAAATACGCTTAATAACCAAACGCTTTATTTTGTCGTATTCATTAAACACGTATTACAATACTTTTAATAGTTAAACAATACAATATTTTGGCATTTATAAATTATAATTAAAGACGAAGAAATATTATAATTCAGTTATCATAAAAAATTCCATCACATAGAAAATTTATTTTATGTTTTACTATAAAATAAGAAACAAACTCTTGACCTGATCATATATATACAATACTTCTTATATTAATAGACAAATTTACCATTTAGTATTCTTTAAATTTTACTTCAAATATAAGTTAATTAAATTTATCATCCCAAAAAATCGTCTTTTCTTTTATAGACAAAAAAAATTAACAAAAAAAATTAACAAAAAAAATTAACAAAAAAAATAAATTAATAAATGACATAGGATCGACCTGCATAAGTTTGTATATATTTAATAATGGATCTTTTTTTCTATCAACTGAATTTATAACCGGTTTTAGGTCTTTGTTCCTATCATATGATTTTATAATTATTTGTGTCTTTCTGTTTCCATCAGCTAAGTTTATAACTTTTTTCAGGGTTCAGGGTTATATTGAATTATATATATCATAATATGTTCATTTCATGAATATTTTTATTTAACAAAACTTCTTATTTGTACGCTCCATTTTTTTAATTTAAATTGTAGTTTCCCCAATAAAACAGTAATAAGCATTTTATATATGACGCTATAAAATTATAATCAGGTTCATTTTTAGTAATTTGCCGACACTATAAAATGGGCGGACTAATGCCCATATTTTATAATATTAATTAAACTAATTTTTATATATTTTAATATGCAATTATAAATCGCAAATACCTCAATATAAATCCCGATTCGACAAAGCGACATTATTTATAACGCAATAAAAATTTATGAATGCATTTTTTATAATGTCTAAAAATATATATATTAATAAAAAAATTATATCATAAGAAATTATTTCATTTTCATAAAAATACCATCTTTTTTATTTCATTATTTTATATTGTTAAAATTTTAATTTGTATTAATAAAAATATTTTGCATACTTTTATTTATTTGTCATAAAGATATAATATCAGATTATCATCCATCAATATATAAGATTTGTGGTTGATATATATATTACATTTAAAACAGTTAAAATGAACATATATAAGTATATTCAATAATGTTTCAAATATATTTCTTCTTAATAAATTTTTTATTAAAAAAATAGACATTTAAATTATAATAATTTTATACTATTAATGCATATAAGCTTAAAGCCTATTTTATCAAGGACTAAAAAAGAAATATTGGATGATATGAACAATAACGTCATATAATTATTATATATGGATACCGGATTTTATAAAAAACATATATTAATTAATTTGTTTGAACTCTATATATTTTGTTATTACATATATAGGGTCATAAGTCATATTACTAAAATTTATTTTTAATATAAATTCGATTAAAAATGTACTTGTATCCAAATTTGCATAAAATACTTTTTAGTTAAAAATATTAAAAATATATATTTTTTATAGTTAAATATTTCAAATGATATATGTTTTTGCGAAATACTATTTTTTTATTTTATTTAGTTATTATATATATCAGATTTTTATCTTAGTTTTTATTTATAATAATATATGGATATGGATACATTATTAATTGCGGCCCGTTGTTTTTTTCAGCGATACAACAAACATTTTTTTGCGGCATATAATTTTTTATATGAAAATAAATGCATATAGAAAAAAAATAATATATTTATTATTTTTTTTATCTATTTTTATAACGATTAATATACATTTTTTATTTCTTGTATTTATTTTGTTAATATAATTATAAATATAATTATTATAATAATATGAGTATCATTATTCTATAATATATATTTTTTTGCTGTTAATAGAGTATAATAAAAGAACTACTAATATATAATAATTAAAAAAATAATAACGCATTCATTAGTTTATTAATATTTAATTGATTGAATAATATCATTTTTATATTATAAAAATATATATAATGTATAATTTTTTGTGGTCTGCGCTTCTGCCATTTTTAAAATTATATTAATAAATTTATTAATATTTAATTGATTTAATAATATCATTTTTATATTATAAAAATATATATAATGTATAATTTTTTGTGACCTGCTCTTCCGCCTTTTTTTAAAATTATATTTAAAAGTTTGTTAATATTTATGCATTTTTCATATCCATAATAAAGCATATTATTTTTATGTTTTTGTTTATATTTGATATAAAAATTAAAACTCCGCTATCCTCAAAGTTATATACATATACATATTCCAAATAATAACCCATTTTAATACCATTATTTAGTTATGGCGGCGGCAACACTAGGAAAACCATTTCATGATTTTATAGCTGAGGTGGAAAAATCGCCTGCATTTACTAACAGCCATCATAATTGCGAATTGATATTAGATAATAATGATGAAGCTTTAGGTTTCCATAAAATTTTAGAAATTAAGATAAAAGACGATGATAAAGAAAATATAACAGTTGGAGTGAATGAAGAAGATAATCAAAGTGAGGCAAGCCTAACCGACGACGAAAGTCTTTCAGACGGCATTTCTAATGAAAATATCAATCAAGAAATAATAAATTATGTTTATGATAATTTGCTAGCAAAAGAAGTAAACAATGAGAGTTCATCGAATAATTTAGACACAAATGGCAAAGTTGTAAAAAATTTAAGGGCAACTTCAAAAAAGAAACAATTAGATGGTAATGATAAAAATAAGCCTTCATCTAGCACAACAGTGGAAAAAACTCATGAAGAAAATCGCACTATAATAAAAAAAGATGAAGACAAACTTTCATTACAAGCCCCCGTTTTAGTTGAAGGAAAATGCTTCATATCAGATAATAGCATTTATTTTGTTTCAGCATTTAATCAAATACTAAAAAATTCATCGATTGTGAGAGTAACATATGAATCACTCATATCAACTAAAAAAGCACAAGAATTGGATGCAATTCCTGAATGGTTTAAAATAAAACCAGATGAAAACCAATCATTTGCGTTTACAACATTATTAGATAAAGACGATACACATGATTCGATATCAAACATGATAGAATATGCAATGGATTCAAAACAAAAACTGGAAACAAATACTGTAGCACATGATAAAACACAAACAACAAACCAAAAGACCAATTTAGATTCAAATGGCATAGACCCCTCTCATGATCGGTCGGAAAACGTTTTAATTACAAAGGATGTTGATGAAATGATATCTATGAGTTTATATCCCGAAGAAATTGCATTATTAGAAGAAAATGAATTTTTTAGTGATTTACAACATGCAATTAGTTTATATGTAAATAAAGATTTTAAAGAAGTTTATAAAAGCATATTTTCCAAAATTCATCCAAGAAATCCATTTTATGATTTTTATCAACGAATAGATCAACAAGGTGCTGACTATAGCAAATTTGATGTAATACCTGATGATATACAAGTTCCATCTGCATATTCAATTAATTTAAAATATAATATCGGATTGGAAAAAGCTAAAAAAAAATTAATTGTATCTTTTGCAATACCTTCAAGAGCAGATATTAATGAAGATGTTAAATTATTTTTTTTCAATAGTTGTATAGTTTTACAAACACAAGTTAACTTAGAAAGCAGTTATTCATTTCTTAACTCATTTCGCGCCGTCATAACCGCTATTATACACGATGTTCCTAGTGAAGACGGTAGCGGAAAGAGTACTACACAGATAGACATGAAGTATGGTGCATATTTTTTGGGTTCCACACTCTTGACAAAAATAATAAAGCCAGCTCTTTTACCATTATTAGAATTTATTTGTACAAGGTTTAAGACATGCATAAGTGAATGCTTAAGGGACGTGTATAAGGACAAGGCCTTTCGTGAAAGAGGAATCGAAGTTCAAGATATAAACGCTATTTTTAGAAAGTACTATAATAGTAACGGTGTCGTTAGTAACGCTCCCAGTAGTAACAACCTCCGTAGTAGAAGTTCCAGTAATAGCAGTATCAATAGTATCGGTAGTACCAGTAGCGATAATGTCAATACCCGTAATCATCTTATTAATGAAGGATCCAGAGATTCTGATGATAAAAATAAGACACTAACTAAATTCAAAAATCAGATAGCAAATCCCCAAAATAATAAACTGCTCATAAAAATGAAAAACATTCAAAATATCCTAACCACATACTTAAGCGAAGCGATGAATATGAATTCCACGGTGACACCTTCCGACAAAAGTAAGTTAAATATTCCCCTTATTAATATAGTGTATCGAACTACATATTTTCCCACTTATATAAACATTCTTTGCTTATTTCTCCCCTTTACAGCTCCCAGCTTTTCCGCCAAGTCCATAGCAATATTGATGCACATTTATATGAACTTTATTCAAAGTCTAAGACATTAATCATAAACAACGAAGAGGATGTATTGAAATTTCCAACATTTATTCATTTGTTCGATTATTTGATGATACTATAGTATATTTACTTTACTATTTCATTTTAGTAATCATAATTTTTTGTTTTTTTACGTACCCAAAGTTAATTAATATGGTTATTCAAATAAGACACCACTACATTGGGAAGAATATATTTGGCTTTCAATATGTTTCATGTCTTAAATTCGTGATTTTGTTTCAATTTGATTTTAATTTATGTGATTTGATCATGTTTATTAATCTATATATATTTATTGAATATTATTATAATAAAAACGAAACTTCAACAGGCATTACATAAATTTCTATAATATTATTATACACACTTAGCATCATTTAAATAAAAAATGGAGAAGTATATATATAAATTATGTATACACATTTTATATTATGAAAAATATATAATACTTTATAGTGAGGAAATATTTTAAAAATTGTACACTTCATAATTTTCTTTTATTTGCCTTGTACATAATTGCTAAAGTCGTGAGTATTAAAAGAACTATAATTGAAATTACAATTTGTTTGTATTATTTTAATACATATATATCATCTATTTTTGTTGTTTCGTTTCCTTTTATTTCGGTTCCTGGAATTTCGTTTTTAATCTGTAAATTAGCATCATATTGTTTTTATATAAAATATATATACTGCAACCAAATAGGTTAAAATATATCTCGATTCTTCTATATAAAATTGCCAATAGTTAAACGCACTATTAGTATTATTCTCAATAATATTATTAATTTTAAATTAATATACAATATTATAATGAGATAAAACTTATATCCACTTTTGTTTCGATTTATATGAAGAATTTTTATCATATCCGAAATGTCGCTATTCTTAATAATATTCGGAATAGCTTCATTGCATAATATTGTGTAACCTTTCAATGTGTTTAAATAAAACATATCTCCTAATTATTATGCTTTTGTACATTGAAGAAAACGATGCATTCTCTACATTTACAGTAAATAGGTTACCAACTTTATATTATTATAAATATATAATGAATTAGAAATGTATTATTACTATAATTGTTAAAAATGTATTTGTATCTCGTTATTTGAATGCCATGTGTTGATATATGTTATTATTCAATATGAAAGATTACACCTTTTTATATTATTTCTAATAATTATAAAATCCAATTTGTGCTTCAATTTAATACTAAGAAATAATTTAATATTATTCCTTTTCCTAAATATATGGCATATAATATGCTTAGTTATCTTAATTAATATATATCAATTAATAATTAATTTTAGAATACGTAATAACTTTGCTTATGTGCTAACATTTCTTTATATATAAATGTAATTAATGAATAGTTTTGAGTACATATTGTATCTAATTTTTAAAATAAAAAAGGCATAATATATAAGTTAGGTTAATTGAGCTATTACAATTAAAATAAATCATGGATATAAATTAATTTTGGGGTAATTGTTAGTATATATAAAATTTATATTGTTCTTTTCATTCTTATTATCTATTTAATATATAAATGATTAATAAATATATTTTTAGCAATAAAGAAAATAAATATAATTGTCCTTATTTAATTTAATTTAAATATATTATTTTTTAATTTTAAAATTATATTCATACTTTGGAATAATGAATTAATTTGAAAAGCAATATAACACGGGCTATCATTTTAATTACATATTTATACTTATAACATAAACATATATTATATATTGTATATTTTATAATAAAGCGTTATTTAACTTAGATATAAAAACTATATTTTTAGGGGAAATTATAGAACTATTATAGAATTAATGTTATTTTTCTTGGCCATGTTAATTCTAATATTACCATATTAAAGCTTACTTAAATTTTATTATATTTCATTTGATCTTGTATGCATACAATTTAACATTATCACCCATTTAAGAATATGTATAATGAAATTACACCGATATAACTATATAAAATAAACATAATGTATTCGTTCGTATTTAATAATATATTAACCTAATATTATTATTGCTACTAATGGTATGTCATTGTATACTGCAATGAGATAATTAATGCCCTCACGAGGAATACTTTAAATAAATTAGCAATTTCCATGCTTCATTGTTTTAAAGTATAACATTTTAGGAATATATATTATTTCGTAATAACACTATATTTAAAATATAAATTTATAAGTTTGTGCATATACAATAACCTAAAATAAATATTATTAGCTCAAATAAAATTAATTATTATTTGAATACTCAATCAAATTAATATTAATATTTAATTATATGAATTTTTCACATTAAAACAATATTTTAATATTATTTATTAGTAGAGTATTTTATTATATTATATGTATAGATATATAATAATGATATTCTTATTATTATATGAAACCAGAAAATCAAATAGGCTTAATAGTCAAATGCTTTATTTTTTCGAATTTATTAAACACATGTTATAGTACCTTTAATAGTTAAACATTATATTGTCCTTATTTTTATAAATGCTTTTTAAATGAAGAATAAAAATAGCACATCAGCTATCATATAATATTTCATAATATAGAAAATATATTCTACATTTTTTTATAAAAATAATGTGAATGAGCCATAATATGGCTCAAACATATTAAAACCCTAATTATTTATACTAATAAATGAAATTCGATTTATTTATTATTGTTTGAATTTTATATTGTCTTTTAAACACGGAATCATATATTTTTAACCTAAAATAAATGTTAATTAAATTTATCATTCTATGGAATTGTCTTTTCTTTTATAAACAAAAAAAATTAACAAAAAAAATAAATTAATAAATGGCGCAGGGTCGGCCTGCATAAGTTTGTATATATTTAATAATGGTATTTTTTCATTAACTAAATTTATAGATTTTTTAGTCTGTTTTTTTTGACTAGATGAACTTATAATTATTTGCAACGTTTTTTTTCCAGTTACCGAATTTGTAACAGTCTTTTCAGTTTTCTTGCTTTCAACCAAATTTATAACTTTTCTCATGTTTCTTTTTTTCGTCGTCTTTTTTCCCCATCCAAATGATAAATACTAACATAAAAATAGGAAAAAAATATAACATATTTTTTATATTTGTAATTATGTAGTGAAAAAATATAATTAAATGATATAATTACTAATTTTACATTATTTACCTTATACATAATTGATATCATAATGATTGTTGAGATAACTATAATACCAATACCCACTACATCACATTTCTTCTTTGTTAATATACACAATATTGATGGTTTTTCACTCATTTTAATGTCGGTTCCATAATTTGTACTTCCATTGTCTGTGCTCGGCGTGTTTGTATTAAAATTTATTGGTGTTGGAGGTATGCTTGTTCCAATATTTGGATCATGACCTGGCACTGAGCTAGGTATACCATTTGGAATTGTATTTTGTGATGAATCTTGTGTTTGTATAGGCTGTGGTTGTGAAGGTGCAGACGTAGGTGCAGGTGGTACTGGATTTAAATTTGGATCTGAATTGGGGTCTGAATTTTGATCTAGATTTGGATCTGATTTGGAATCCGAATTAGAAGTTTTCTGTGTGCTTGATTGACCACTACCTGTGGGAGGACCCTTCCCTGAGCTACCTGACCCAGATGTATCATCACTACCTGTAGAAGTGATGCCTATATTTCCAAGTTGGCTGCTTATATCATCAATGATGCCATTTAATAAACTCTTAGATGTGCTGTAAGCATCTTTGGCCTTAGACACAGTTGTATCGTAAACAGTTTGTGCACCAGACACAGTTGTATCGTAAACAGTTTGCGCACCAGATACAGCTTTATCGTAAACAGTTTTTGCACTTGATACAGCTGTATTGTAAGCAGTTTGTGCATTAGACACAGCTGTATTATATAATTTACGAGTATTATCAATGGCACTAGTAACTTTGTCCTTTTGCGTTATAATAAAATTGGAAGCGTTATCTAATTGTTGCCTGCCTTTTGATTTGATCGAAGAAATGTATGACCCCAAATCAAAATAACTCCATAGTGTGCTTTGAGGTTGTGTTATTCCTTGATCACCATTTGAATCTCCTTGTGTTCCTTGACCATCACTTGAATTTCCTTGGCTTCCATGGGCGCCGCTTGGATTTCCTTGGCCTCCATGGGTGTCGCTTGGGTTTCCTTGGTTTCCATGAGCACCACTTGAACCGGCTTTACTTCCTTTACTTACTTGACCTCCCGCTCCACCTCCTGCTCCATCTCCTACTCCACCAACTGATCCACCAGGTGATCCACCTCCTGCTCCATCTCCTACTCCACCAACTGATCCACCAGGTGATCCACCTCCTTGTTTGATACCTGGACCTCCTTGAGTGGCATCTGAACCTCCTTGACTAGCAACTGGAGATGGGGTAGGAGTGGTTGGATCGCCCGGGGCGATTGAATCGATTTGTGTACTCTTTTGATTTCTTGCGCTACTTCCTGGATCTGTTTGTCCACTTTGTTTACTTCCTAATGTATCAGTTCCACTGCCAGACGTGCTTGGTAGAGCTCCTGTTCCCACTGATTGGCCTAGAGTTGGACCTGATGAAGCTGGTGTTTGTAATTTGGGTGCAGTACCCCCACTTGGGGGTGGTTGCGGACCTTTATTAATTGGGGGACTTCCCCCTGGTTTTTGTGGTGTGCCTGGTGATGTGCCTTTTTGTGGGCCTTGTGATGCGTCTTTTGATCCCCCTTGTGGTTTGCCTGGTGGTGTGTCTTTTGATGCGCCTTGTGATCCACCTTGTTGCGTGCCTTTTGGTGTGCCTTTTGGTTGGCCTTTTTGTGGGCCTTTTGGTTGACCTTTTTGTGGGCCTTTTGGTTGAACTTTTGGTGGGCCCTGTGGTGGGACTTTTGGTGTGCCTTGTGGTGGATCTTTTGATGGATCTTTTGATGGATCTTTTGATGGATCTTTTAGGTTATTCTTTTCAGCGTTTGAATGCACTTTTTTACATTCGTTATCAAATTCCTTTGTAATAGCATCTATGTTTATTTCTGGTTTAAGTTCTTGAATAACTTTATTTAAATTTTTTGTTTTGTCTGTACTTATAACCGAAGTTCTAAAATTATCATATGTGGTTTTTAAATTTTTTAGCAAATTCACATATGGACCACATCTATTAATCTCATTATATATTTTTGTATATGTTTTAGAGCATTCCATGGAAATGTTTCTAAGGTTTTTACTTCCGGCACCATTTGTGTTATATTCATTAATTGTATTACATATTTGATCAAATAATTTATAGAATTGACTCATGTAGCTAATATTACTGACTTTCAAATACTGCTTATTACCTAATATATTCCAATAATTATAATTACCCATATGTTTTTCTAAATATGCTTTATAAGAATCTTCTAAAATGGAGTTATGGTCCTTACTTATCTGAAGTAATATATTGGATAACCATATCAACATGTATTCGATATACTGATTATCATTATTTTCGCGAGTTTGTATGTCATTTTTTATACTACTTAATTTCACACGTAAGTATCCACCAATAGCGTTAATTCTTTCGTAGTTATTATTACAATCGCGACGTTGTTTTTTTCTTCCTATTTGTTCATAAGGGCAATAACGATGGCATTCCGTGAATTGTTTAAATTTGTCTGCGTCGACAACTCCATTTTTAAAATTTGCATTAACCATGCGAAATAGTTTACACTAATAAAAATATATATTAATAAAAGATATAAAAATTATTCTTAATAATATTTTATAGGAAATATAACATAAAAAAATGTAAAGACAAATAATTTTATTTAAAAATATATACTTACCGCTTCATTATCCATTATAACGGCATTTTATTTATAATCTGTATATTAGGTGGCATCATATTATTTTAATATATAACATATATATTGCGACAAATATATGTTGCACTCATTTGCGTTGTATGAATAAATAATATCCATAAATAAAGACATTCTTATTATCTATAATATTTAAATTTATATGGAATAATAATACAATATTGTTAATAAAGGAATATTTTATTTATTTTTATAACAATCAACTAAATTATCTTAATTTTTTATTAGTTTGAAACATTTTTGATAATATTTATAAATTAAATATATATAATATAACAATTTGAATAACAATTGGAATTATAATATTATAGAATCATATGCAATATTATAATAATTTAAATAAAATGTGGTTCTTTATAATTCCATGTTTACACATAGAAAAGAAATTCGCATTCTCTATATGTTTTTAATAAAGATATCTCCAAAGTTTATATTACTATAAATATATAAAGAATTAGAAATATATTATTACTATAATTGTTAAAAACATATTTGTATCTCATTATTTGATATAAGTTAATATTATGTACATCATGTTTATCATTTTTAATATTATCTTTAGTAAATATGAACATCTTTTCTGTTTAAGTTATAATAACTAAAAAATTAATTTAATATTATTTCTTTTTCTAAATGTATTATACATAATTTGTATCTCTTTTTAATTTGTTTATGTTAATTAAAAACATTTAAAAATGTGCAATAACTTTATACACAAACACATTTTAATAAATAATATTATGCTACATATTTTATGAATTTTTTTAAAATAAAAAAGCACATAACATATAATATAATCGGGCTAATTATAAAATAAATTGATCATGGACATAAAATAGCTTTAGAATAATAGTATGTATGAAGTGCATATTATTCTTTTCGTTATTATTAACTACTTAATACATAATGAAATTTAGAACTAATTTTAAATTATGAACCAATTAAATGAAATATTTTTCATTTCGATTCTTTTTGAATTTTGTACTTTATAATTTTAACAATTTCTCATGGTTTGTTAGTAATTATCAATTTTTATAAATAATATAGCACGGATTATTATTTTATGAACATATTTCTACTTAGTACCTAAATATACATTATATATTCCACATTTGTAATAAAACGTTATTTAGTTCTATAATAAAATAAGAATATTTTTAGAGAAAATTATATAGTTATTAGAATTCAAATTGTTTTTCTTGTAATGTAATTTTAATATTACCGCATCAAATGTTACTTAACTAAATATTATAATGTCTCACCTTAACTTTTATGTATACGTTTCTAATATTATAGCATGTTTAAGAATATGTATAATGAGCATATACCCATAAAATGTATAAAATATACATAATATGTTTATTAATATTTATAATGTTTATCTATTGTTACCATGATTGCTGGTGTTATACTAATGCTTGTTGCAACGTTATAATTAATGCACTCAATAGGAATACTTTAAATCAATGTATAAAGTTTACTTATTCCATTGTTTTAAAGTATATTATTTTAGAATATATATATTATCTCGCGAAAAACGTATGCTTAGAACATATAATTATGAATTTATATATCCATATAACAAAAAAAATATAAGTTTCAAATATATTAATTGGAAGATCCCATTTCTATAAATTTTACATTAATATGTATTTATAAGATATTTCCGAAATAAAAAATTTTATTTTCTAATCATGGATATAATAGTATAATCGTTTATATATATTAGAAGAATAGCCCTAATTTTATGTACCAAATTTTTTCTAATTATTAAGGAAGTTATTGGAACAAAATATATTATACAAATTTATTAATATACTTGTATATTTTCATTTTAACTATTTTAAAACATAATATATTTTATATATTTAATAATTTATATATAGCTCAAAACTATGGAGCATAAATGTATTGTATTCTTAATCTAATATTATACCTTTATGATAAATAAACAAACCCATATAAAACTATTCCTATTAATATAAATTAAAAATTTAGCAGAAATATAAACTTGGGAATAACCAAATTGTAAAATTTAATGAAAAAATAAATAAGTTTTTATACATATATATAACACAATTCTAAATTAATATAGTGTTTAACAGATTAATGGTTTTATTAATATATATTTTTTAAGCGTTATAAAAAAAATACTAAACCATAAGCTTTATTTCGTTGTAGATTATGGTTTCACCTCGAGTATTGATGTATACTTTATTATTATCAACTGTAATCATATATAATTTGTTTAATTAATAATAAAAATACGTGTGCTAACTCATAAATTATTGTGTAGGAAAATATTTAAAATCCGTCTTTGTACAATATTTCCTCATGCAATATTATTATTTATATGGAAAATTATAATTTTAATTAAAAACTGTGGCACCAAATAGCGAATTTTATTAAAGAAAATGTTCATAAAATAAAGAAATACTATTGCATATTTCGATATGTATAATTCAATATAATTTAAACTATGATTATAATCTAATATATAATTGATAATTATGGTATAGCATTCAAGTTTTTTTATATATGTCTATCTAGCATTTAATATTAAAAAAGGGTGTCGATATTATATATATTAATATTTAAGTTATATAAAAAATAAAATATAAGTATATAGTCTGTGAACATGATTTTCTTGCGGATTCCCTTTCATAATAATGCTTATCGTCCTTTTTATATCGAATTCCAAAATTGAGTGCTATTATACATATATTTTTCCTTTTAATACTTGATTATTTATATATATTAAATACTGTGTATATGCCCATAAGTGCTACAAAATTATAAAAAATTAAATGAATATGAAACCCTGACACAGATATAAATTTCATAGAACACGATTATAACCAATAATACAGAACCATAACCCATAATGCAGGACCATGCTCCACAACACATAACCATAAACCATAAAATCCGAGCGTATAGCGCCAAGAATATTAAAATTTAAAAATAAATATATTTTTCATATGTAAATATCCATGATTTATTTTATTATATATTTTATCGATTTTTTATTCGGATATGTATATTTAATAATACTTTTTCTATATAAAAAAATATTTTATATTTTCACTTGTGCAAAAGGGCATGCATACCAATACTACTAAAATAAATATTTTTTTATCAACTTCTTAATGCTAGAAAATTTTTATTTAGTAAAATTTATATTAAAAATAATAAAAAAACGCAAAAAAACGTGATTTACTATAATATAAAATTGATGATGGGTTTAAAAATATTTTATTGTAGTAGGGTTGGTTGCAACAATACACAAACTTAACCGATTATTTCAGCTTAAATTAAATTTTTTCCTATTTAAAAATATAAAAGCAATTTTTTGTACCCAAAATAAAGAATTATATAAAAAATCCGAAAAATTAATGGAACGAGATACCAACACTATTTTTTTATATAATTATCATTAATAATGTATTTTTTTGTAATAATTGTTGATTCATTAATATGTAATTATATTTAAATCATATATTTTTTTTATATTATTTTTATAGGTTGGTATTTTGTATTATAAGCTTTCTACTAAGTAAAATGGTATAGGGAAAAATTATAGATTTGTTCTATGGGCATATGGAAATATTTTATGCGCATAATTTCATACGTAATCATATATTATATATTTTTTTATTCATGCTATAATATTTTTTAATTTAATTTAAGCTTTAGTTTAAGAACTGTAAAAATATAAAGCATGCATGTCTATAATATAATATATTAAAAAATATTATTTATTTTTATATATTATAATATTAGATGCACTGAAATACATTAGATTTATGTTTATTAATTTTTATGAAAACTTTAGATAATTTTTTTCGTTGGAGTGAAAATATTTAAATACAAATATATTTAATATATAAATCAAATAAAACATACAAAATATTAATATATAGATTTATTGCTTAAGTAAATATTAGTCTTCTAAAATTTTCTTATATATTTTTGCTTAAATTTGAATTGTACTTATACAATTTTTATATCTTCATATTTTTAGTTTTTAAAAAAATAGTGATATATATTTTTATTTTTTATCTATTAAAAAATAAAATGAATATAGAATATACTAAGACAATTTTTTTACTTTTAAGCTTGTTTGTATATGTGAGTAATGAAACCCTTGGGGAAAAAACTGCAAAAGATATTGCTCTAGGAAATATTGCTCCAAAAATTTCTACGTAAGAAAATATGATAATATACATATTTACATCTAATATATTTATACATTGCATGTACCATTATGATAATATTATAATAAAATTATGCAAATATGCATCTAAATATCGATTGGGTGGTAAAAATATAATTTTGTAAATACATATATTTTTTTGTATAAATTAAAAACAGCCTTACATTGGAAAATGATGGTTTGAGCACACGACTCGAAAATGGTGATGATATAATATGCACAAATCCGGAAGAAATTACAACAGCAGCTGAAGTTATGGACGAAGCTGTAACACTTTTACGACACCATGCTGCAAATAAAGACGACTACAGCTTGTATCATAGTGAGAAAAATGCAAATTTATATTTTACAAAACCCGGAAATCCAGAGGCTGGAAAACTTAGCATTATAATCCAAGATCCCAATAAGGTATGGATTAATGAGAAAAATATTTTAAATTGTAAAATCGTGTTCAAAAAATACTAAATATATACATATTTTTTTTCTTTGTTTATAGTATGATGACATAGTAACCCTTCTATCCCATCCCAATGGTGCCAAATATTTCGATGAAAGCTTTATTAGCGGTATATAAATATAATTAATAAATTTAATATGTGATTATCATTCTGTATGCATATTTTTTGTTTTATTTTTATCAAAGTTGTATGATACCCTTTATTATCTTTCATAATATTTTAATTACATGATGTAAAATAATAATTTTTTTTAGGAAAAATTTCCCGGCTATACAATGCCAATTTCGCATTATTACAACAACGATACAGAGGCCGTATTGGATCCCTCAAAAAATATTTTTATGCTTTAATGAAAAAAGTTAATGTAAGTATATCTTGCTTTCCTCCACCATCTATAAATTGTATTTTTTATACTATTAAACCATATTTTATACAATACGCATACATACTTTTATGAATTTTGTAGGTAACATCAAAAGAAACTATAATTGCCTATGTACCAACAGATATAAATGACAACAGCAATCCCAATAATAAAAACTATAATAACACTGTCTTAAAAAAGGCAAATTCATTAAAAATTAACATTAATTCTGAAGAGGATATTAGAAATGGGAAATTAAAAAAAACATTTTCTAACGTATTCGGATATATAATTAAAAAAGAAATCGATCACATTAATATTACCTATGTCAAATTTGTAAGCATATAAAAATTTTAACAAAATAATTATATTTCACCATTAATTTATTATTTTTATTACGTTATCTCATTTTAGCATTTATCAAAAATGCATAGTCTCTGTGTAATAGACATATCTATTAATTTCCAAAACATTTAGACATTTTATATATTTATCTGTCTTTTTTTCATAGGTTGAAGGTAGTTATTCCATACTCCCAAAATGGCTTAATAAAATGTTTAGAGGATTAAAAATTTTAAAGTTAACCAAATTAATAAATTTATTTTCTAATAAATATATGTATATTACGAATGATAATATTTAATATTTCGATATTGAAATATTTATATTAATAAAATAAGTTTGTTTTGTTAATTATTTTTATTTTATGTTTCAATCATAAAATGTCTTTTTGTGTTTAAAACGTTTTGTTTAATATATAAATTGTTTACGTATTTTGGCATAAGTATATCTACATTTATTTAATTTGTAAATATGTTTTATTTCCATTTTTCCGTTAATATTAATATTTTTATTTCTTACGATAAAAATATATGTTTATAATATTATCATTCTCATAAAACTCGATATTGGGCTTTAAAATTTGTTATGTAGGCTAATGTAAGAGCATCTTAAATATATTATCACAATTCTCATATTCATTTCTTAATAGTTTGTTTTTCTATTTATTTTTTGCTCTATTATATTTATCTTTTGAAAGCGTATCCAATGCAAAAGATAAAGAAAATGAGTTTTTTAAATTATCATAACATTTTGATAAATAAGACAGTTTTTTACGATATGATTTACCTTTATTATCATTAAGTTCTCCATTAAAAATATTTTTATGTGTTTCAATAAATTCTTTAGGTTTTACGAAATAGGTTGTGGCATTTTTATTATTCACATCAAGGTAAATATTCATCCGACATAAAAATTTTAATGCATCACAAAATATAGAATATCTTTAATATTAATATCCATCAATTTCTTTTTTATATCAATGATTTGCTTAAATTATTATATTTTTTAGTATGTTTCTTAATTTTATATATAGACATAATATATTTTATATTTTTATCTAAATAATGAGTATAAAAATTGTTTAATTTTATGAATCCTTTATGTGATTTTTGATTTAATTTATAACATAACCGCATCATAATATATTAAAAAATCTTATTATTATCATTTTCACCTAAGCACCTCTCATTGGAATCATTGAAAATTTTATTATATAACCATAAACACCAACATTAATTTTATCAAAACCAATATATTTTGATTTCTTAGAAAAGGTTTTATAACTTTCATATTTGTCTAATTCATCGGGAATTTTTTCATCAAATCATCAAACTTTTTACACTAATAAGTCATTTAAAAAAAACAAACAAAAATGAATATTAACGAAATTTTTATAAAATTTAATTTATTAACAATTTTAGGTAATGTAACATCAAAAAATGTACTTACCACATAATAAGATATTATAATGTATTTTTATTTTTAATATGTATATTGAGTATAGCATATTTTTTTATATATATTGTGCCAAAACAGGTGACGCGAGCACTTGAAATCAATATATATTATGATCTGTAACAATCATATTCTTATTATTAATATGCAGTAATAATACGTTATTATTATTGTTAAACGAATATTATATTTATTGTAGTTTTTAATATGTGTAGCATTGCTATAAAAGTATAGTTAACTAAAAATCATAATAATTCATTTGGTGTCCATTTTTAGCTTTATTCAATCTTTATAAAATATATAATGAATATATATAAATTTAAGTGAATCAAATACGCATTATATAGTTTCTCGAATTTATAAAATATTAACGTATTATTATTAGTTGTCGGTGCCACTATATCAATGCATATACAGAGGTATACTAACACAATCGAAATATTTTAAATAAAATAGGATGTTTTATTTTTCATTGTATTAATATAGAATGTTTTGGAATATATGTATATAGTTTTAATAAAAACATCTTTAAACCACTAATATGCAATTTAGATATGCATAATAACAAAAAAATATAATTTTCAAACAAATTAATTGTATATACTTTATTTCGTTATAGACAATGCTATTTTACAAAGTTTTGACGCATAATTATGAATTTGTATTTTATCATTGTCTATTATATATTAATTCGCACGCATTGTAGTATAGGTAATATGCTTAAAATGAATCTTATTACAATTTTATAATATTGTACATAAAATTGTTATAGCAGCTTGAGATGAGGGTAATAATTTAAATTAAAAATGTTATGTGGCATACAAATAAAAGTTGTTAAATAAAGCAAATATATCGTATATTGCGATACTATATATACACAATATATGTAATTTAATAGAATCATAAATATACGTATGTAATTCGACAGATTAGTGCTTTTAGTATATGATTATTAAAAAATTGACAATATAACAAAAAAATAGAAATAAACAATTGCAGCAATAAATATAGATATGTTTCAATTATGTAAAAACAATTTATCTTAATTATTGCTTTCTTATAAAATATCAATGGCATATTTGAGTTACACAAATTATTTAAAATAGAAAAACAAATATAAATATTATATTTTATGAAATATAATGTCTTTGCGAACTTGTTTTTGTATCAATGTATGAGGTTTTTTTATTTTACAAATCTCTAAAAAAAACGAATTAATAGTTATTATATATATACGCACTTGTTTCTGTAATAAAAATATTTCATATATTACCATTGCGTTATCATTTAGCATTCCTTAATAGGGAATATTATTGATGATCCTTGTTGTCCATTTTGTATAAAAATATATATTCCGGTTTATTTATATAAATTATAGGTATTTATAACTATTTTCTTAATATTATCTCTAAAAATAAATAGATTCTTCATTATATATGTTCATATAAAATCAAATTTGTTATATTGATATAACACATATAATATCCGGAATTTATATAAAATAATTTTATTTAAACAATGCTTTATTAATCAAGAAATACCCATAAATTTTCACAAAATAATATGTCAATATCTTTATGTATTTATACATCAAAGACATTCTAATAAATAAGGTCTATTCGTTTATTTCCGCAGCATTATTCTCAAATTCGGCAAATTCAATTTCTAGTTCTCTTGTCTCTGCATTCTGCCCTTCTCTTTGAAGTTTTGCTTCCCACTCATTCTGAGTAATCTCTAAAAATGTTGAAAAATCTTCAATAGACTTGTTCATATATCCATGGAAAATGGGTTGAATATCCATTATTGAATAAAATGGATTTTGAATAATTTCGTTGATCACAGAAATTAACATTTCTAGATATTTGTACCATATATTATTCCACATCATACACTTCCATTGATTATCTGTAATATTATTTTCTTCTGTGTACGAATTATACAATTCAAACATAGTTAAAAAAATTTGATTCCATGTCTCAATTGTGAACGAAATATATTCCATCATTACAGCGTCGTCATTTGTATCAGGAGGTGTATTGGAATCTATAAAATTAGAATTGAGGCTTGGCGGCTCCATTATTTCTTGGTGACCGCTTTCTTGATGTTCCGCATTTCCATATATGTTAAATATATTTATATCGTCCACTCGCAAAATTCTTGCGAATCGTTTTCCCTTTTTAAATTTATAAAAATCATTTTCATTAAAATATTGTGCAATGCATCTGCAGTAAAAGACAATAAAATTATGCAATGATAATATTTTGGTTTTTTAGTTCATACATATAAATAATATATAAAGAAAGAAGTAGTTGCATACACAAATAAGTATGTGCGTAAAGTTAAAATTCTTATAAACATAGTTCATATAAGTTTTCAAGCATAATAAGACCCCATGAATAATCCTTACTTAGAATGATAATAGTGAGATGCTTTGTAATATACAATAATTACAACAATAATATTTAAAATGAATTCGTGAATTTTCATTTTATATTTACAACTGTATTTTAATATATTATGATATTTATATTACGAGAAGTAATGTCTTTAATGATATATATTTATCGGTTTCAAATTTATTATCTAAATTCATTTATATCTCATCAAGCATTGTTTTTTTGAAAATATAAGCATAGTATATTCCCCTTTTTATGCTAATATATAGTTATAACAAAAGAATATTTAATTTTCACTTAAAAAAAATATATATATTTAATATAAGTCTCATGCTTACAGTGTGTAATATATAATTTGGTTGCTAGAAACAAAACAAATAGTAAACAGTACAAAAACATAATTTGAGTTAATATGCAATAAGTTTTATTTTTTCATATTTTGGTAATTAAATTATCACACTAAACAAATTTAATACAAAAGTTATAATATTTTAATTTTTTTTTAAAATTAAATTTTTTATTATTAGGTGTGTGGATATTTATTGATTTGAGCTTATTATCTAGACAATAATTTCATATTACACATATCTGGAAAGAGAAAGGAAATAAATATTGTGAGTGAATTTCCCTTTAATTTTCATTGGTGCCATTAAATTGAATTTTTTTATTAATATTATTTAAAATTATTTTATGAACTTGCACATCATATATCCTCATAATTTATTATGTTTTACAATTTAACCTTTAGTAACCGATATGGGTGTATCCCAGATAATTGTATGGAAAATTAATTACTGTAATAAAACAATTATAGCGCTCATATAATTTTAAAAATGCCCTTATAATTAAAACATATTGTGTAAAATAAAATTGTAAATTAAAACTATGCATTCTTAAATAAAAATTAAATATTAAAATTAAAGCATATAATGATTGATAAATAGGATTGTGTGCTTATTGCTGTAACACATCTTAAATATATGCTAAAAATGATAGCATTACATTTTAATGTATATATGATTCCTAAGTTAGCTATTTAAACAAAATAAAAAATGCATGGAACAAATATAAATTATTTTAATTATACACATTTAATTCTAAAAGCAAAGACGTAAATATAAAAGTTTAAAAATAAAACTATAAATGTATATGATGTACAACACCAAGAGATATATATTAAAAGAGTTTAAGGACGAATACATTATGAACCAATAATACATATATGTGTTTATGATTGAATAATCATAAAGATCATATTAAAAGTTTTGATATTTCGTGCATCGCTAAAAGCAATAAAAATGGAAATAAAAACATAAATTAAGTTAAACTGAAAATGAGGCTAGAAATACCTCTATTTCATTCTTTTTATATAATATATATTCTTCTTAAAGGAATGTGCTATCACTTATGATGTGTTAACATAAATGCTTTTCATAACATATAAAGGTCTTTTTTTTTCCAAAGAATCACCATTTTCACAAAAGTATTTTTTAGGGGTCTATAAATGATTGTTTTTGAATATAAGGCAATAAAAGTTAGATATAGCACCATATTAAATATTCTTCTTAATACCTTTATTATATATTTTAATTGTTATATCTTTTATTATTTTTACAAAACGCGTTAGACATTAATAACTATGTCAAACGCTGTAAGATCCTTTTCTGTTCACTAATTAATAATATTTGTTATTTGCAATAAAATACATTTCATTAAATTTTCAGCGTTTCTTAGTGTATATTTAGACAGAACTAGCTTAATATAGTGATAAATAGCAAACAAATAGTGGTTGCTAAATAAATGATAATAAAGGCATCGATTAGATATATAAACAAACAGCCAATAAAGTAATATAATAATGAATTAAGAGTAAAAAAATGTAATAATATTATGACAATATTGTTATAACTGTATAAAATGGTAGTGTAACAGTTATACACATAACCTAAATGAATTATTATATTACTTAGTTTATATATACACATACTGTGAGTACACCTATTTAGACTGAATTATTTCCCATTTTTTATTTATCTCATTTTTTAAACCTAGTATATAACTTATTTACTAATTTAAAGTATGTTTTTAAATTATAAACTAATAAAAAATATATATAATGCATACAACACATCTACTTTCATATTTTTTGTGCTTGCATATATTGGGAGTGTTTTTAGGTAATCATTATTTAAAATAATAGAAGAAAATATAAGAAAAAAGTAAAAAATATTCGACAGTTTAATGTTTAATACATCTGATAGATAAAAATTAGCAACCAAAAAATTTTACAAAGAAATAAAAATTACAAAAAATATTTTTTTAATATATTAAGTAATATATCCTGCTGCGTATATAGTTGCACACACGAAAATTTTATAAAATTTTGCAGTTTTATAATTAAATTTATTTAATTATTTTAACATTCTTCGAATTTATCTATTAAAATACCTCAAATATCCAAATTCGAATTGGATTGAAAAAGTATATTCAAGATGCATCATACCACCATTTAAATTTATTTACTAGTCATAAAGATAAGAATGGGTTTTTTGAATCATTGATATATTAATATTATTCACACAAATTAGAAACATAATTCTTTAACGTAAACATCGAAAACTGAAGGAAAATAAAGATGCTTATAACAACAATATCATGACTTACAATGCATGATTGGCCCAATACCTATTTCGTTACATAGTGTTGCACATATCGCAGAAAAACTAATTAAAATAAAATCCTTACGTAATATTTCTACCTTAAAATTAAAGGCCTAATATACATAAAATTGATTTTATTTTTTTATGTGATCGTTGCAATTTTATTATCACATTGCATATTAAATGTGTTAAGGTATGATTGTCATAAAAACGTTCAGTTTTTATTATTCACTCAGTAAATCATAAATGTAATGCGATCTGTTCATATTCATAATGAATAACACTCTACATTATCGTGAAAAAATTACATATATATAATATATATACATTATATGCAAACAATTTATTCTCACAAAATATTTTATGAACTGATAAAATCTTAATATACAATTAGAACTAAATGCTAAGGTATGAAAAATATATTTCTAAAAGTCTTTGTGCATATGTATATATTTGTAATTTTTTATGATTATAAAAAATGTTAAAATAAATCAACCAATATAATACAATAATTTAAAAGGCGCCATTTTATATACAAATGAATTTGAGAAATTCAACTGTCCATTTTTATAACATTTATTCCATTTACATAGTTGGAAATAAAATAGCTAATTATGATAATTAATCTGGCTCGGATATATAATATTAGTTGAATTGGTCACATATACCTTAAACTTAAAATGTATTATATTTTATGTTGCGGATTTATTTGGTTTTTTCAGGGGTTTGAGCATCATCATCAACATCATCACCAAGTTCATCGGCTATTTCAGAAACTAAGTCTTCAACCTCTTTGGCGGAGTCACTAGATTCTTCAGTATCAGTTCCCTCATCATCGGTAGCATCAGCTTCTTCGCCTTCCTTTTTGGCTTTGGCTTTTGCTTTGTTCTTTGTATACATACCATAACCTAATGCGCTTGCAATTGCTAATGCTGCTATTGTTGATATTGTTCCAATTATCACTGGTTTAGCGCTTTTTTTTGCAGTTATTTTGTCATCAATTTTTGCTATATCCTTACTATCTTTTTTTTCTGAAGCTGGTCCATTGTTAGTTTTGGAACCTGCTGGTCCTTGTGCGTTTTCAGCTGAGTTACCATTTACAGCTGGGTTAGAAGCATTTGGAATTTTATTGCCGGCATTTGCATCACATAATGAAGGTGATGATAAAAAACAAACGGAAAGGAGAAAAACCAAAAAAATAGCACTTACTTTGGGGACTTTCATTTTTTAATTGGAAAAAGGATTAAAATATAATATTTCAATTCTTTAATATGATTAAAAATGTTTAATGGTAATAATAATAAATACCACAAATTATGTTAAAGGTAAAATTAGTTAAATTTTAAAAAATAAATAAAATATAAAAAGCCTAAAAATATTTAATATAAAATGCTAATTTTATTTATTATAAATTATAATTTATGAAAAAATTTTATGTTTTTTCAAAGTATTATATTTATTTATAAAAAAATTAAAATATGCATTAAAACTTTTTTTTTATAATATATTAATATTTTTTTTTATTGCTTTTGAGTTCTTTGGACATTATTTTTTTTTTTCATAGTAAAAACTTTAGTTATTACCTATTATCATCTAAATCGCTTGCTATTATTTGGAAACTATTCCTTATAATAATTATATGAAAAGCGTTGGAAGGGGTGAATTTTAAATAAAAAATTTATTTTTTCTTATATATAAACGAAGTGCAGTATAATTATTATATCTTAACGACACTTATACCTTAATATAAATTGCTTTGTTTTATTTCAGCTAATATTTATTAATTGCCGTATTGCCGATTAAATTGTTAGAGAAAAAAGAGAACGAAATAACTTAAATTATTATAGCATTTTTTCGTACTATTAAACGTCCCAAAATATTTGAAAAATATTGCCTTTCAAAATATAGCCATCATTTTTATATTATCAACATATTTAAATAATATTTTAATGTTATAACTAAACTAAAACTACTATATTTTGGATTTTACTTATAATTTTTCTTAAAATGCTCTTTAAAAAAATTATACTAATATATAGAAAATTGATAGCAATCACTCTTTGCACCCCCTTCCCTTATTAGCGATGCTTTTTGCATGCATAAAACCCCATTAAATATTTTTATTCAAAGCTATGTAAAAATAAGCATCCCTTTCATTCTTTTTTTAAATAATTTGGTTCATAACCCAAAGTTTATAGCTTTACATTAATTTTTAGCTATTTATATTTTTTCAAGCCATAAATATTAATATTATTTATATATATCAAATTTTAGCTTCAAAGGCGCTAATTAATAATACTTATTTATTTTAGGTGGATATTATATAAAATATATTATTAATTACAAATTTTTTAAATATGAGAAGGATATATATTAATGTATATTTAAGGGGTATATGACATTTTGCATGAAAATCACATATTTGAATTTTTAACTCACTATAAATAAAATAATAACTATCACGTACTATATTATTTGTTTTAAAAAACATATTTTTCATTCAACTTTCTAAGCATTAATTAGTTTTAAAACTGAAGAAATAATTGCAATTTTGTGATATATTAAAAATTAATAATGTGCAAAAATTTTTTTACTTTAATTTCCTTATCTAAGTTGAAGTAATGCATAAAAATAAAATGCAAGCAGCTTAATGCTATGTATAATAGAACACATTATTATAAATAATGCCGAGCAAATAATATTAAAACATATATATACAAGCCAATTATATCATATTGCATATATGCATTATCAATATGGCAGCATAAAAGTATACTTTTAGTACCCTTAAAATTACAAACACAATTAAAAAGAGTCAATATAATATATATTTGAATAGTACAAATATAAAAACTTGTTTGCATTTATAAATAACCTATTTTATATTACATTTTTATTTTAAATGTTATATTTGGCATATAAATGTGTATATAAGCAATTTCCATTAACACTTCTACCTTGAATTATGTAAAAAAAAATAATGGTATTTTCAAAATGCACACATCTCTAAAAACATAATAAATTATAATCAATTTTTCTTATAAGAGTGAGTGGCTTGCAGTCCACACACTTCTATATATACCCCACAAATTTTGCAAAAATTTTGTTTCGCTCTACTTATAATAGCATTAACTTAATAAATATATAATAATTACTAAAATTAGTATGCTTAAAAACGCACACATGATATATAAGGGAGTATTTGAACTATATAAAACTAAACATAATCTATAATTTTTAAATAGTGTAATATGCTTACGAAATATAAGCAAGTACATTACTCATACCCATCCATGTATATTATATCATTTTTATTTTGGTTTTATTCGAATTACTCTATCCTGATTTTATTTATTTCAATTGATTACTTTTTATATTTATAGCATAAGTACCATTATTTACTTAAAGCATGCCTAGGGAATCTATAGGTTTCTTAATTTTTTTTTATATAATATAGAATGTTTTCATTAAAAAATCAATATATGATTTTAAAGCACATTTTTTTGAATCAAATGTGTGTTCACCCATATACATTCTTTAATTTTTTTAAACTGCAAATACCAATGCTCTTTATAGACAGCTATTATCTTCATAACAATTTTTATTATTAGTTATATTTAAAGTAATTTTTGCTTAATATTTGCATCTCAAAATTAACACCTTATCTATTTAGATAAAGGAACGTTATTGCAATAAGTGCTAATTTTTATTTATATAATGAAAAACAAATTTTATTATTGTTTCTTTCTTTCATAAAGATATTATAGAAATACTTCAAGTGTATTTCTTTCTCACACCAAATTACTGTATAATACGTAAATTTACAAGAAAACGATTTTATGATAATCAAATTTACATATAAATAATTATTTACTTTAAAAAACATTTGAAAGCGCATAATAAAACACTTAATATAATGCTATAAGCATAATATAAAAAAGGGGATAACCATGTAGAGTCTATCCAAGATACACTACCCAGTAATAAACACCATTAATAAAAATATTTATATAATGTAAATTATTATTGAAATATATATACAATGGTATGTTAAATTATGGTTAAATTGCCTATATACGTCTTTTTCCGATGATTCACGATTTTCTAAATATAAACATTTGATCTTACTAATTTTTGAACATTTGTACTCAGTTGTCTGCTAATAATATATTATATTCCATTTTAGCATTTGTTTATATTTCCCCTTTATTAAATTCCATATCAATGAAATTATATAAAGGACTTTTATTTTTTAACTAGCATATTCCATTCTATACAGTTGCAAAACGGTATATTTATCCTTTTCATCATAATTCAATATCTGTAATTACATTCAATTCATTTTATACACATTATTTTCAATAATCTATTAATGCATATACACATAAATATTGTTTTATAATTTATATTACATTGAGTATTATTAATAATGTATATCAAAGTATTATGTATTTTTTCATTTACAGAATAAATCAATAACACACTTTTTAAGTTAAGATACATGCGTTTTCCTTCTAAATTAATTATAAATATATTTTTATTTGTATATTTTTTTTTAAATACACATACCAAAGTAAAACATTTTTTTAATGTACTATTGATTCGGGTACTATGTTATTTAGACAAATAAATTTTATGTAGGAGTAATTACTTTTACTTTTCCAGACATTCATAGCAATAAGATTTAAATCCGAACAAAAATAAATATTAGATAATAATAAAAACAACTCGAGATATAAATAAATTTGAAAAGGACGTAACAAATTAGCCTAAAGAATGAATAGATAACTTAAAGATACTATTTGATATAATAATAAGATGCATAATGAAGCACAGGGAATTATTAAATTATAAAAATTATGTTTTTAAAAATAAATCGTTAATCTATTATTGTTTATTCTGTTAATGTTTTTATACTTTTATAATTTACACCGTTTTTCATTGATTAGCTTTGTATACAAAAATTGGTAAATAGAAATTTTGATAATATTTTTCTCAGTTTATTCGGCTATATACATATATTGGTTTTCTCTAATTTCTTACACTGAACATTATGATTCCAATACATTTAATATCTTTGTGATTTGAATATGATATAGCAAAGAAAAATTATATATTAATTCACTTTCTACCCTATATTATCCTAGTTTAAATTTCTTATACATTTTTTGAGGTGGCAATATTTCAATAAAGACAAATGATGCAAACTCTCTTTTTTCCATGATGCATATATCAATACATCAATAAAAATATCTAACGATGATAGTGTGATGTAATAACATTTTCATTTTTTTTAGTGATGCAATTAGATGTTTACTGCATAATTCAAATGAGACAATATTTTGTAAATATGTCTTCAAATATTTTTTTGCATGTTCTATCTCATTCATAAATGAACACAAGTATAATGATTGGAATAGCTTTTACCTAAATCGAATAAATGATATGACTATTTGTATGCTATTTATAGGAACGGATATTTAATAAATAATAAATTAAATATCGTTAAGGTTTCTCTTATAATATGAGATTGTTTTTTGTATTGTTTTACCTATCAGCCATATTGTTATCAATATATGTTTCCATTCATATTTTATGCACATAGAATTATTTATTAAATTATTCCAGTAAGTTAATGCTAATAAAATCCCTTTTATAATTATAAAAAATGACGATTGTTAAGACAAAAATGATAATTATGTAAGTGTTATATATATAAAGACAAAGTGAAATATATTTGAAAATGTATATTTTAGCAGATTATGCTGTTATAGTTTTTGTTTTATTAAGTTAAAGTTTCTCATTATAGTTTTGATGCTATACCTAATATATAACGTAATATTTATTATTTTAAAATACTAATATAATATATATTTTTTGTTATTAGTAAACTGCCTTATTTTCCATATGAAAATGTTTAATATAAAAAACACAAAGAGCAATCTATTAATAAAATAAATTCAATGCATATTTGAAGTCTATTGAAAAATATTGAGTATACTAAGAATTATATACTGTCTTTATTTAGCCTGATTATTAAATTTTAGTAATTTCTATATACTATATATTTGATTATTCAATAAATTGCTAAAAATTATGATTATAATTCATTTAATAACAATATATTAATAATTTGATAGAATATGATATAATTCAAATAAACAATAAAATATGGATAAACAGATACACAAATTTAATTATAAGGCTGTATAATAATTTTATTTTAGAATAATATAAAACCGCATTAATTTATTGATATATAATTAATATATTTTTTAATACATTATTATTAAATTATAATTAAATAATTATTAACAAATTAATTAAAATAAATATAATAAATTTATATAATTAATTAAAAAATACATTATTAAATTATTATAATTAAAAAATATATTAATTTAATTAAATAATATTAAAATAATAATTAATATTAAATGTATTAAGAATTTAATTTAATAAAAATTAAATTAATAATATATTATTATTTAAAAATATAAATTAATTATTAATTAAATTTTATTAAATAATTATATATTATAATTAAATTAATAAAATATTAATAAAATATTTTTATTTTTTAAAATGTGTAATATTATATTTATATTTTTAATATGTTAATTATATATTAATTAAATGCATTTTAATATTAAATATAATTTATTTAATAAATATTTTAATTAAATATTATATAATTAATTAATTTTATTACTTTAATTAATGATATAAATATTATATATATCTTTAATATGCTATTATATTTAATTAATTTAATTAATAATTAAATAATATAAATTAATTATATAACAATAATTAAAATTATTAAATAAATTAATTTAATTTATATTATAATTAAAAAATATATACTATATAATTAATTATTTAATTAAAAAAGATATATAATTAATTATTATTATTTAATTAATATATATATTAATTATTTATTATTATTTAATTAAAGTATATATTAATTATTTATTAATTATTTAATTAAGATTATATTATTTATTTATTATTGTTTATTTAAAAATATATTATTTATTATATTTAATTAAAAATATATAAATATAATTAATATTATATAATAATTTTAATTAAACATTTATATAAATAAATTAATTATATATAATTAACACATTATAATAAATATTATATTAATTAATTAAAAATGTATAAATATAAATAAATTATATTTATTTAATATAATTAATTAAATTATATTTTTTCTAATATATAAATGTATTTTTATATAATTAATTTAATTAAATGTTTATCTAATATAAATATATTTTTTAATAATTATTTAATTTATAAATATTTATAATAAAATAAATATTATTTTTATATAATTTATTTTATAAATATTTATTTAATTTTATTTATTAATAATTCTTGATTATATTAATTTATATTTTGGGACTCAATTCGTATTATAAATAATACATATTTTCACTTAATTATAAAAATTAATAACATTGTTTTTACTTTAATATTAAAACTTATAAATTCTCATGTTTATAAATAGATTATTCGAATGTAATAAAATTTTATACTATTATTTTTTCTTTATTGTTCATAATATAAATTATGCGTTTTCATTAAGTAGACAGTATAAATATCATTTTTTATTAAAGCCGAACGGTGAATTTAATATCCAAAAATTTATATGCATACATATATGGTTAAGAATATTTTCTTTAAATATTGTTTCACGAAGCTATTGTTAATCTTAATACACCAAAATTATATCTTAAGCAATTAAGCATATATATATATTTTAATTAATGTCTTATACTATATTTATATATGTCATCGAAACATACAATTTTAATGTTTAAAGGTATAGTAATATGTATACTCATAAATCAAAAATGGTATATGGGTACCAATCTAATTATAACCGTAATCCAATGTACTCTAATTTTCATTATATATATTGTCCTTCTAGAATATTAATAATACAACAATGTTTTACATCATGATATATAAGTTTACTATCATAGTTTCTGGATGAGCATATATTAATAATTATTGTTTTCATATTCCACCATACTTTTTATTTTTTATAAATATATATTCACAAATGTTATTATAAGCACCATTTCTAGAATAATAAATACCGAAACCTTTAAATATTATTCGGATTTTTACGTAATAAAAGTTGTCTACTCATATCCTTAAAAGTAACATTCATATAAAAATATTATGTGCCCATATTAAATATCATAGACATAATAAATTATAATTATGATAACACCTACATAGATAATAGATAAATACTTTGTATTCATTTATTTATATTATATGATGGATCATTAATTAATCACAAAAAGCATTGTAATTTTATTATTAAAATTAAACACAAACAAATTCTTATTATCTATGCATATAGCATTTATACAATTGTACAAATCATCATCTCATATTTCTTAATAATACATATATCTTACTAAATATAGTTAAAATGAACTACCGATATATTGGTAAAATATTACTATTTTATATTCATATTCTAAGAGATAACATAATCAATAAAAAACATTCAATTATTAAGACATCAAAATAAAAATAGTTTATTCTTTCGTGTGATGATATAAGATGCGTGATAATTTGCAATTACATAGTTTGTTTATAAGATATTTTTTATTATTCTTATCAATGATGAAAAATTTAGAAGTTATTTAATCTTCCTTGATTAAGTGGCTATACCTCCAAGAATTTTTGTAACCATTTCCTATATTTCATTTTAATTCCAAATATCTACAAATTTTTAAATAAATTATACATTATACACATATATTTACAAAGACAGAATACATCCATCATGTTAACATATATTTTTTTAAGAAAAATCAAAACAATAAATAATACCAAGTTTTTTAATATAAATTTTTCATGATTTTTTAATACTATTATATGCGATAAATGTAATATAACACATCCATTAAAAATGTTTTTAGATCTAATTTGAGTTGTATGTTTTGCGTGTATAGCATGTAAATGTTTGTAAAAAATATACACATATTTAAAAAATAAAATAAAAATGGCGCATAAAATGTAAGTTAAGTGTTCATTAACATGTCTATAATCGATAGTAAACGAATTTGACACTCAAAAAAACAATCGTAATTACAATATTAACTAGTTTCTAATCATCCATTTGTTGTGTATTGTTAAAACGGGCATATATATAGCATAGACAAAGTGATCATGTAATTTAGGTAAATTGTACATAAAATCTATTCTTTTGATTAATATTGTTAAACTCCATAATCGATATACTCAAATTATTCATAAAATTTATTACATTTTATATTAAGTTATTCTTATAATTTTCATGAATTTCATTATAGAGTAAAATATGCATGAACTATGCTTCCTGTTTTCATTGCAGTGCTATTTATAGCCATTTTTTGCCAATAAGCATTTCCTAAATTTTAACTTAGGGATACCTTTATAAGCGTCTATTATTATTTTGCCATGAATAATCATCTTGTATGCTACTGTCGGATCTTATTTTCAATTCATCTCCATTTTCTAATTTTATAGTATCTATCTCACCATTTAATAACTTCCGAATCGCTTTGGCTGCGTTTTCTGTTTCATTAAAATTTTTATTATCCCCATTATTATAACTGAATGCTGTGGTAAACAATAAAGCGAATATAAGGATAATACATAAAATATATGAATACTTTGGAAAGCGTGCCATTTTTATATAATTTAAAAAAAATTGTTATATAGACGAATGTTTCAATTTTCAACATAAAATAGGTTATATATTTTTTGAAATGAAAATAATTTGTAAAATATAATTAACAAATTGGAAATAAAATTATGGTTGTTTAAAAAGACAATAATCATTAAAATATATTTTTTAAATATAATAAATTAAACAATATAACTTTCTTTGGTTTTTGATAGCTAGATAGCTAAATATATTTTATGAGAAATATTTATAAAAAAAAATGTTTTAAAAATGTAAATAGCTATAGCACTTGTGCTTGTTTTTAATATAGCTAGCTTACAATCAAGCAACATACTATTGTATTGGACAAAATGCTAGAATTATAATTTAAATAAAACATTATGAATAACTTAGCTAAGCTTTGAAATCGGACAAAAATAATCAAAAAGACAATTATACTTTTTGTTAAATATAAGAACAAAAATATAATATCTATAATTTATTCACTTGAAGATAGCGAAGTTTTAGATATTTAAAAGTAACACCTAAAAAATATCGTATACAAATTATTACAGTATTCAAAACGATTTTATAAAAATTAATAAGGGGTCATAAAATATAGTTTGTGGGAGAAAGTAAATATTGACTCTTAAAAAGGGAAAATGTATACACATAATTATAGGAATACACCCTTATAATAATTTTTATAAAATATATTGTATTCTTATTTTGTTATGCCCAGTATAAATTAATAAATTAGTATGCACCAATACTTAACAATATAACTAAATTATATATTAGTTATGATGTTTTGTTCGATTATGATTATAAAGGGTCTAAAAACTGGCAAACTTCAGGAATAATGGGAGTGGATCATTTTAAAAAAACATGTTCCCAAAATAAAATATTGTAAATATAGAAAGCTTAAAACCTTCATACATTTCAATATAATACAAATAGTTACATCAAATGCAAATTAAAAATATGAATGATTACTTGGGGAACACATATTTTATTATATTAGAACAAAGCAACTTTATTGCCTTTATAGATGTCATTTTTTAAAAATATACATTACAACCTCAAAAAAATACGTTTTAAAAGTAGTTAAGAAAACATTAATTCGTATTTTCAACATATTTATACATCTTAGCATATTCAGGGGTATTTTGACTATTAACATAACAAAAAAAATATAGATTATATATAATTTGCATAATATTTATTTTATTATATACTATATATTTTTTACAAAAAAAAAAAATATATACATAACATTTTTAAAATATGCCCTTTAAAATATATTTTGTTTAGCATCCATTATTCTCTTTTTCTATATAGGCACAAAATAAATATATATGTAACATAACAAAAATATGAAATTCATTTTTTACTCTATAAAATGTGTTATTATTTTGTGGTACATATCTGAGATTTTTATAAAAGCTAATGTTGTTAAAACAATTAAAAATATAAGATACTTTATACCTGTTAAAACCAATAAAACGTTTAAAATAAAAAAAAAAATTAACTTACATAATACAAAGACTATAAAAATGGATGAAATGGACCATTCGTTTATTGATATAGGATCAAATTTAACAGATAAAATGTTCGATGGAATCTACAATAAGAAAAAGCATGAAAATGATTTAAGATAGTAAGAAAATTTAAATACATAAAATAGACATTTGTATATATAAACGCATACATATATACATCCAACCCAATAATATATAATTATCCCATAAAATATGTATACATTCTTCAGTGTTTTGAATAGAGCCAAGTATCACAATGTAGAGAAAATCATAATAACATGTACATGCATCGAAGATATTGATAAATCTTTAAACATTTGCGAAACATACGGTTTGTTTTTATATTATTTATAGTAGACAATTTATTTCGTATATTTCAAATATGCACATACATATATGTCATTTTTTTCTCATGTAGACCCTAAAGGGGAATTTCTTTTTTTAACGGCCGGAGTTCACCCTACAAACTCCTATGAATTCATCGATAAAAGTAAAATTGAAGAAAATGATATGATAGCAAAAAATGAATTTGAAGAATTTTTAAAATATTATAAAAATGAACCCAATAAACAAGAACTTACTAACTTAGAATCTGACATAAAAAATCAGGATCTAAAAGTAGACAAAAATACATTAAATGGTGATTTACACATTCCTGGCTTTTTGTATAATGAACAAGATAAAAATTATTTAGATAAATTAAAAGAAAAAATAGAAAAACATAGCAATAGAATTGTATGTATAGGAGAAATGGGATTAGATTTTGATAGATTACATTTTTGTCCCAAATATGTTCAAATTAAATATTTTATATATCAATTAAAATTAGTTGAAATGTTTAAATTGCCAATTTTTTTACACATGAGAAATTGCTCAGATACTTTTTTTGAAATTTTAGAAAAATATAAACCCTTGATTGAACAAGTTGGTGGAGTCATTCATAGTTTTACAGATAAAGAAGAGATTATTCAAAAAATAACAAATTACAAAAACTTATATATAGGGGTAAATGGCTGTTCTTTAAAAACACCTGAAAATATTAATGCCGTTAAAAAAATACCAATGGATCTTTTATTATTAGAAACAGATGCCCCTTGGTGTTCTATAAAAAAATCACATGCTTCATATCATTACATTAAGGACAAATATGAAAAAAGAAATTACACAAACTTAAAGAAAATTAAAAATATACTTCAATGTGATGACACTGTTATATTTAAGGATAGGAACGAGCCATATAATATTGTGTAATTTTTTTAAATTATTTATATTAAAATGTTTATAGCTATACACATTTTATATGATCATCAAATGGATTTTAATTTATTTAATCTCAATCGAATTATATTTATACATTTATACATTATATATAAACCCATGAATAATTATTTGTGAATTTTTTTTGCAGAGATATAGCCGAAATAACATATAAAATAAGGGAAGAAAATATGTCATTTAATTCATTTTGCCAAAAGTAAGAAATAATTCTCAAATATGTTCTATACATGTATTACATTATAATATTATTTATATATTTTATTAATGCTATATGCAATTTTTTATATTTCATTGAATAAATTATATATTTTATCATCCTTATGTTTTATTATTTTTTTTTGATTTTATTTTACTTATTTGTTTAATTTTAAATATAGTTGTGTATATACATATGAACATAATTAATTTATATATTTTGTTGTTTTTTTGTAAAAGAGTACGATGCAATACAGTAAAGCTATTTAAAAAATTAAGATAAAAATTTTTAGCGAATCATAAATACATTAACACCTATATTGTAAAAGAAAACACAAAACTTTTTTGCTGACGAAATACCAAATGATATAAATAACACAGACCAAAAAAGGAAGCAAAGAAACGGTACAATAAATTTGTTTAAGTGTATAATACATATTATGGAAAACCAGAAAAAAGATGATTCAAAGGATTCATTAAAGGCCCATTTTGAAGCGGTAAACCATAAAATATACATTTTCCACATCGTTTTCCCTTAACTAACTTGTAGTTTTAATATTTCATATAAACTATTTTTTTTGTTTCAAAAATAGATTGAAGAATGTAAGGATAAAAAAGAAAAATATGTAAGATGTTTCAACAACTGGTATAGAAACAATTTCCTTAAAGGCGATTTAACACAAGCTTGTGATGATTATTATGAGGACTATCAAATATGCATAATAGTAAGCAAATGTTACTAACAAATAAAACTAATAAAATTTTCATTAATGCGGTTCATATTTTGTTATACTATATTTACTTTTTTATAGAATGATTTGAATAAAAAGGGTTTAGGTCATTTGCGCGATTTGAACAAGTAAACATATTCTCACGCACACATACATGCATATATAACACATGAAATAAACATATAAAATGAAAAATGAAAAAATATTCAAATTTGTAAACATTCTACTATTGTTTTGGTATAGATGAGCATAGCCATCCTTGACGACTTCAAAAATGTAAACATGGTTGCAAAAAAAAAAACAAATATATAAACGAAGATATAATGATAATATAAATATATAACATTCACCAAGCAATATGTATAAATAAACATAAAAATTAACATATAAACATATTATGAAAACATATTAAAAATATACAATTTTATGCACAATTGAAAAATATAGAGCACATAAAAGACAATAAAAATATGTAAAAACGGAAATAAGGTGTAATTGTATGTTCCTTCATATAATTGTAAAATTATATGTAGGTTATAGATTGAATTGAAGTAAAAGCTATCGGATTTTTATGATAAATTTGTATATTTATATATAGAAAATATATTTTGTAATTTCTTCCAAATATTCATTTTTATTAAATATTATAAGTTCAAATATTTTTTTTTTAAAACATTTAATTTTTTATATTATATAAATGGTGGGAAATTTTATAATATAAACTTCCCCCTTTTTTCGTCGTCTTATTTTTTTTTTTATTTGTAAATATCTATTTTTTTTACATAAACTCAATTTTAATTGTATTTTTTGAACAAATTATAACAAATGTATTTTACAAACTTCCAAATTTATAATATTTCAAATAATTTTTAATATATTAATAGTATATATATTAGCTCAAATAAATATATACACACAAATTCACTTTTATTTATCAAATTTATAGGAAACGATCGTCTGTTTGCTTTAAATCGACTTTCCTTCACAAATACATATTATTTATATAATTTATTTTTTTGAAAATAAGTTAAAAATAGATTACTAAAATACTTCCATTTTAATATATACATACTACTCCTTAAATTGTCTGTTCAAATATCATATTTTTTTTTTCTTTTCTGTAAAGGTTATTCCGTTCGGTTGACTGTTTGCAAATTTATTTTCAATATGTATATCAGGCATTATAAATTTCATATTTTCAGCATTAATCGGCAAATTGTAATTGTACATATATTCTGGATACCCATTATGATAATAATAAGGCATATTTAAAGGATAATATAAATATGGATTACTAGCCATATTTTGGTTATTATATAAATAGTATAAGTTCATATCTATATTGTTTTTGTACATATTTGGATTTCCTAAAAAGATGAAAAGGGACACAAATTTATATACTCACAAATGGCATTCTCTTTGCATATACATTCATATTTTATCATATATTTATGTCTATACAAAATTAATAAAAATATATACATACCTAATAAATTATAATGTGGAATATTTATAATATGACCATAGGGTTTTATTTTATTCAAATGCTCTTTTTTTGGCGGATATTCTGGGGCTTTACCTTTAATGTATTTTTTTCCCTTCTCATTTTTATCCTTTATGTTTCCATTTTTCCTATTAAAATATGCGTTCTTAAAATAAAAAAAAAATATATTGTATATATATACATATATATGTGTGTGAACATTTTCATATATGTATTTTTTTTAGCTATACTGATAGTGGTTTTATAACAAAGGACACATTTACGGGTAATTCTAGCAATTCACTTAATCGCTTCCTACAAAATATTATAACAAAAAAGTTCATTCATAAAATGTGTACAAATATGAATGTACGTTCATACGATTATATATTTTTTTTATTTTTTAATTACGTTAGAATGCCTTTTAAATAGTTGGAATAATTTTTCATCCATATTTTGAAGAATATTTCATTTTCCCTTATACACAGTTGGATACCAGAAAGGTCTACTAAATTAAATTCTTCTCCGATTGATAAAAGGACCTATAATACGTTTTATAAAAATTGGAGGAGTTAAAAAATATGTTCATTCTATTATTATGCACAAAATTATGGATATATACATGTATTAACTAATCATTTTACCATCTTTTCCCATATTAAATCAGCAGTACTATTTTTGAAATTGTTTGCATCCTTTATAATGCAAATAAACCCGTTTGAATATTCCTACAATTATTAAAAATATTTGCACACACATATGTTTATGTTTATGTTTATGTTCATGTTCATGTTCATGTTCATATTTTTTTTTTTTTTCATTTTTTTCCTGCATGTTCAGGTATTTTTTATCTCATAAATTTTTACTTCATAGAGAGGCTTAAAACTGTGCTTGAAAAGGTAAATGTTGTAATATTCCTTAATAGAAGACGGAGATTTCATATATTTGTAGTTTCTGAAAAAGTGCAAAAAATGGGTATCAATGATTGTACTGAAATGGTGTATTTTTTTAAATTATATATATATTTTTTTAATTTAAACGTTTTATTTACTTGTAAAACTTCTCTATCGTGTTGAATGACTCCAAAGTTGTCAAATTGCTCATGTACTGATCATAGGATTTTCGTTTGTCGTTGTCAAATGAAAACGCCCAGGAATTTTGCAAATACTTTTCATTCTAAAAAAATAAAGAAAAAATGCACACACAAGTTAGAATATATCATATAAAAAATCGGTATTTTACATACACTCAAAATGATGCATATAAATATTTGCACATTCCAATTTAATTAACATTTTTATATTTGCTCAAATTCAAAATGATTATTTCATAGCTTACTTTATTCTTTGTTTTTTTATTTCCTCCCTTTTTTGTGTTTATTTTATTTTTTTTTTTAGTATTAATTTCAATATTTTCCGAACTGCCTGAAACATTTTCTCCCCCGTTATTGTGTTCTTTATTTCCATCAGCATTAACATTCTTTTCACTTTTTTTGTGGATGTTATTTTTGTCCTTTTCAAATTTAGGATTATCATTATTACATGTTTCGCTAGTTTTGGCTGATTTATTGTTATTCTTTTTTTTTGAATTATCTTTATTTTTTTTCTTAACTTTAGTATCGTTAAATTCAACTAATTTTTCACTATTTATATAACTACTGTTACTAGTGATATTAGTGCTATCAATACTAATATTGCTCATTAATGTTTCGTTCGTTTTTTCTTCACATTGATCTTTTCCATTTTCATTTTCTTCTTTACATTCCATTTTGTTTATTGTTTTTTTATTTGACAAACTTGTATCGCTTTGGCCATTTTCGTTTAAATTACACTTGTCATTACCAGTATTCAAATTTTCTTGAATGCAATTATTATCCTCTTTTGTATTTTTTTTTTTACTCTTAAAAAATGATTTTATTTTTATTCGACTTTTTTTTATATCTTCATTATTTGGGGTATTACTAATTTCGATGTTGCTACACAAATCGATACCTTTATGTTCACCCTTTTCAATCTCAGTATAATTTATATCATTAATACACTCCGAATTTTTTGTCATTTTTTTTTTAAATCATAAATAATATTATATAGCTAAATTGGAATAGTATATATATAAGTATACATAATGTAAATTATGTTTTTTTTTTTTTGTGGTGTATTTTACGTACAACTCATATACAAATAAACAACATTATATTAAGGATTTTGAAAAAATAAATTATTAAAAGATATTTTATTTTTATTATAAAAGATTTCTTTTTGTTGTTTTCGCTAATACAAATATAGAGTTAAAAATACGCATAAATAATGGGTGTTAATAATATAGAATTAATTATATGTGCATATGATAAAAGGGGAAATCGTTAAATGACTATATAATAAACATATAGAGAAATAGTTGATAAATGGGTTTAAAATACAAATAAAATACAAAAGTTGTTAGTTTATTTCAACAAATATATATATATAATTATCTTCTTTCATTTCGTATGAACAAATAAAATAAATATATATGAATTATTCTTATATAAATATTATGTAGAGGATTGTATTGCTTATATGTGTAATCCAAAGAATGTACTATACTACATTTTAATAAACATTTTATTTAAAAGATTTCCAAATACAAATAACGAAATAATTACATAATAATAGATTGAATGGAAGTAAAAAATCCAAAATAGAAAAAATATATTTTTTTAAATATATAGAAAAATATATTTATATAAAATTAACGTATACTATAATTTTTTTTAAATGCATAGGATAGTATATATACCTATGACACAGTATATTAAATGAAAAAAAAAAATATACTTCAAATAAAAATTTATTTATGCACTTTATATAAATTTCCCCTTTTTATTGAAAAAAACTATAATAAGAAATATAAGTGATAGTAAAATAAAGAATAGCAGAGATATTCGTTACATCCTAGTAATTAGTTTACTATTATCCACTTTTATAATTTTATTTAATTTTATCAAACTGTTATATATACCTTTTTAATACATTAAAAAATAATAAAATTTTCAAATGATGTTGCACAACAATAAACAAATTATAAATATATTTGTACAGAATTGTTAAATTTATACTAATAACACATATTACACGAAATAAAAAGCGTACATATAATATATGCGAAAAATGTTTAATAATATGTATACTGTTAATACTTTTTTAAACGCAAAATGCTTTTTAAAGGGAATAAAACACTGAATGATTTCCCTTATCATATGTGTTGGTTTGGTTTGAAACCAGACTTAAAAAATTTAAACAATAGCAATTTTAATTTTAATTGTTTAGAGGAAATATATTTATTTCGTTTTTCAAATATTAACAGTTTTAATTTATTAAATTTAAATCATTCAAGTAATAATTATGTAAATGTATGGTTTGATAATCTGGACAATCTCATTAAATGCTTTAAAATTAAATATTCTTCAAATAAATCTAAAATATATTTATATCAACAATACTTTGATAAAAAATACCCAATTAATGATGTTTTCACCTACAAAAATCCTCAACAATTTTATTAACCATTTCATATAAAGCTAGTTTGTACATGCAAAATTGTGTATTTTTTTTTTTTTTACATAGCTAGCTATTTTACCATTTTTTTTTTGGCGGTGAAAATAATCACACATATATTTCTATACCATCATATGGGCTAAGTTACAGCTACACAATCTTTTAAGGGTGCATATTTATATGTATACTTGGTTGTTGTACTAGTTTCCTATTTTATTCTTGTTGCAACATTTTTAACATGACCAAGCAAGGTAATATGGATCAAAATGCATGAACAAATCAAGTTATTGGATGTACAGGAATTAAAACTTCTTTTTATAGAAGAATACAATGAATATATCAAGTTAGTTAAAACGGTAGAATTATATCACCAAAAAATGCAACTAAATTGGTTCAAATTTCATTTATTTTATGAACACACTGAAAATAATATTCCAAAACATTACTCAATAAATAGAAAAGCCAAAAATAAAGCTAATAACAAGACAAATAGCATGAACAATAATTTATGTAATACTAATGATGGAACCATTGCCATATGTGAAGGAGGAAAAAAGAAAAAACAATCGGAAGGTTATTCAAATTATAAAAGTATTGAAGAAGATCTAAAATTTATTCATAAACAAGAAAAAAATAATGAATGCTACTATTTCAAGGCACACAATAATGATAAACCACGTTCCCTCATTTTACATTTTTTAAGAGATGTCCCAAATTCTGTTGAATTATATATGAACATTAAAATAAAAAATTTGAATAAATTAAAAAATGGTGTACTAACACAATTAAATAAGTTTTGTAAAACACAAATAAATAAAATTTATTTTCTTATAATGTTATGTGAAATCAAATTAAATAATTCCCATTTATCTCAAAAAATGGAAATACACAATAAAAGTATTATACATAAAAATGTAAAAAATATAATTATCCTTTGTAAAAAAATTATACATGAAGTTACAAAAAATATGATTCCTTTCTTTTTTTTATTTAATTTATTTTCCAAACCCGATTATTTTGAATATCAATTTGAACATTTCAATAACCTAATTCAAATGTTGGATGTGTAACAAACTGGGAACACACAGACAAGATAGAATACTAAATAAGTGTATATATACATAATATTATCTTACCCCATTTATTTTTATGTCTATTTAACGATTTATATATTGACTACTCTATGTTTTGACAAAGATTATGCTTATAAAAAATTAAATATACTTAAAATTAATATAATATATATTTTTTTATTTTAATTTTTTAGTACATCCTTTATTCATATTTTACTATATATTGTTATTTTTTAGTTTATATTATTATTTATTTTGTTTCTAGATTTTTTTTCTAGATTTTTTTTCAAATATTTGTGTACAAAATTTCCCTTCATAAATTTATTGCCCCCTTTCGGGAGTATCAATATATTCACATATAAATTCTTTTTTTTTAAATATGTTTTTTCCATTATTTATAATGTAAACATTTTTTTGTTTATAAAAAACGTAAGAAATATTATATGTAACTATATTTATGTTTTTATATATTTCCATATCTATTATAGTGTATTTATAACATTTTTAAAAAAACATTTTTTAAGTAAAAGAATGAAAAAATAAAGAAAACATTTGATGTTTTTTTTTTTCTTATTTTTGTTGTTCATTATTGAAGTGAAAAAAATAAGTATCACCATTTATAAAACTATATGAATATAAAGAAAATATACATAAGATATTTTTTTATGATAACATCAGTTTTTTCGAATTATATAGCTAAAAATATATTATGTTATTCAAATGAAAAAAAAATATTTTTTTTAAATAGAACAAATGTTCATAATAATAGTATAGTGTATGCTTTAAAAAATACACATGGTAAAAATAATATAAGGAGGGTTAAACATTTCAATAAACTCTTTTTTGAAAAAAAAATATTTTATATTAACAAAAGTATAGAACGAAAATTCTTTGCAAATAATATTTTTAGAATGAATGAACATCAGCCGTTTGTGGTAAGCATATATAAAATGCCACAAAAAATGGTTGGCATTTTTCATTTTTTTCTCTACCCTTTTCATTACCTTTTTCTCTACCCTTTTCATTGCCTTTTTCTTTACCTTTTCTTTACCTTTTCTTTACCTTTTCTTCCCCTTTACAAAGATATTTATGCTCGGAGGCCCTGGTAGTGGGAAAGGAACACAATGCAAGCTGATTCAAGAAAACTTCAATTTTATTCACATCAGTGCAGGTTATTTTTAGTCACCATACTCCACATAATTTTCACACACAATGCTAAAATTGTGACACCCCATAATTTGTTTTTCCTTTTTTATATAGGCGACTGTCTACGGGAGTATTTAGTAAAATGTGAAAAAAATGAAGCAGATCCAAAATACAAAGAAATTGTAGAAGACTCTATAAACAATGGTTATTCAAATAAACCACAATTCGTTTTTTGATATACATAGTTTTTATATTTCCCAAAACATAAATAGTGTCCTATTACCCTTTATCTATAACACTACCAAATAATCACACATTATAAAATGCTTTATCCATTCTCTTGGTTTTAGGAAAAATTGCACCTGGAGAAATAACTATAGAACTAATGAAAAATAAAATGCAAGACGAAATTAATAGGATGAGAAAGAATGAAGAAAAATGTGATGACGAAAATGTAGAACAAATAAATAGTTTTTCATTTACTTCATTAGATGATAAAATAAATTTAGAAAATACTAATATGGATGAAAATAGTGATAAATTAAAATATGAAAATAATATATATGAAAATAATTATGTATTAGATATATTAAAAAAAAATAAAATGCAAAAAAAACCAAAATATAAATTTATTATTGATGGATTTCCAAGAAATTATAATAATCTTAATAGATGGATAAATATTATTCAAAATTATGCATATGTTCATTTATGTTTATTTCTTTATTGTGATGAAGAACATATGATTAATAGATGTATAAGTCGTGGACTAATTAGTGGTACTTTGTTTTATACAAAAATTTTCTTACATTTAAAATCGATTTATGTAGTCTCCTTCACATGTTCTATTTTACTACTACCAAAATATATACATACATATAATACATTTTTTCCCTCCGTAAACTTCTCAGGACGAGTAGACGACAACATAAGTACTCTCAAGAAAAGATTTGAAACACACACTAAAGGCTGTACTCCTATAATAAACCTATTTTTAAGTGAAAACAAATGCATTTTTATTAATGCAAATAAAAATATTGAAGGTGTATGGGCCGATATGAAATATGTTTTTGAAAATATGTAAAAATACCAAGCACAAAATAAATACACACATTTTTATTCTATTCGTTCTATTTTTACCAATTACACATATATGAAGTATAACTTTTTATTTATTATATGATATATTTTTTACTGTCTTTAATTTTGATTATTATAATTTATATCCAAATTATCACTATAATAAAAGTGTTTTAAAAACAGTTTTGATATTTTAAGGATTTGCTCACACAAGTTTATTCATTATTTTATGTATACATACATTTTACTTGACCAAACACGCATATCCTCATTATATAAGTGTTTATAAATATTTTTTACCTTTTTAATAACAAACTATAATTTTAAGTTTTTTTTTTTGCTTTATTTAATAATAAATGCATAATAAATGCGTAAGAAATATATATAAAAGAACTTCGGGAATATACATGTAAAGAAAATAAGACACAACGTTGTGAAAAAAAATACGGAAAAATTATTTGCATTTTTAAAACTGGAAAAATAAATGAGCATATATATTCCTCTCCTCTTTTCATAAAACTTTTTTTGTCAAACTTCTAAAAAAGGAAATACTAATGGACGGAAAAATTATTACTCCACCATTAAATGTTACGCACACAAATAAAAAAAACAACTGAAAATATGAAACAAGAAAAAAATTATATAAAACAAGAAAAATTTATATAAAACAATTTTTTACATGAACATATGTAAACTCAAACATATGCCCATAATTGTTTTCATATAAAATAAATGATAAATTGAATTTTATATAGAGGGGAGAGAAAAGAAAATGTTGCATATATACATACCCATAAAACTGTACTATTATAACTACATTAGTTCTTACAATGTAGCAATATTTTCCTTCATTCTCCAGAATGAGGAATTATATAAACTACTAGCCAAATAATGAAAATCTGTGTAAATTTTTTTTTTTTTTCAAATTTTTTATGACTTGTTCATATTTTTTTTTTTCTTTTTTCCATTTTTTTCTCAAATTTGCACACATTTTCATTTCACTGATTTATGGAAAATGCTTGCTCATAAAACTTTTGTCCAGCTTTATTTGTCTCTCGCCAATGGTATAAAAAGTTTTTAAAAAGTTCCGTTCGTTGATCATGATTTAAATTCAAATAGTTATCAACTTGTTCATTTATTTCTTCATCGGAATTAATTATAAATGGATTATTTTCCTGGTTAGTTATATTGGATTGACTAAAAATGCTTGTCCTATTTTTTAGTCCACTTTCTAATTCATCAATTTTACAATGTAATAATGTTTTATCACTTAATAAAACATTTTTTTCATTTTCAATTTTCGAATTTTCTAATCTTAACACATCAATTTGATTAACTAATGATATATTTTCATTATTTAATACTTCAACTTGTTTTCTCAAATCATTTATTTCTTTATTAAGTTCAAATTCATTTTGTGCAATTTTTCGTAATTGCTGATTTTCATTAATAACTTTATTCATTTCCATTTCTAAATCATTGTTTAAGTCTACTAATGTCTGAACATTTTTATTTAAATTGGTTATTGTTCCCTCTGAGCAGTTTTTAACTCTATTAAATTTTTCATCATAAGTATTTATAATATTTCTTAATTCTTCGATTTTTATATGGCTATTCTTTTCCCTTTTTAAAGTCTCTTTTAATAATTCTGAAACTTTGTTATAACTAATTCGAATTTTGTTTATTTCTTCAGTACTTTTTTTTCGGCTTCTTTTTAAACACTCACAATAACTTAGTAATTCTTGAAGTAAATAAACTATGTCTTTTTTTTTTTCTTCTCCGTAATATTTGGAAGGAATACCCAAATATTCTAAATTGCTTTCGCTATTTATATGACCAGTCATATTATTATTTATCATTCCATTTTTTGGAAAAAAATTCATATTAATTATACTTGATTGGCTTAAATTACTATTAGGAACCAGTCCATTTTCGTTTCCCTCTACACTTATACGATGTTCACCCATCAACGATTTATTAACAACATTGGTTATACTATTGCTAACGTTGTTAACACTGGTAATGTTATTATTACAGGATTCGCTAGCACATGTACTGCTTCTTGTTTGGTTACTGTTGCTCTTATTTACTAATCCATAACTTAGCCCATCAAGCAATCCTCTGTTTGTTACACCATTATATATGTCATTTCCCGCTCTATTACTTAAGCGATTTATATCATAATTATCTAAATTATTGTTTTTTATTTGGACAGAATTATAATCACTATTCATGGGACTAGTCATACAATTTGAATTTACAATACTAATATGTTTATTATTATTTCCAATATTATCATTATTATTACCTAGATTATTGTTACTCACTCTTGGGGATTTGGTATTAAATGTGAGGATAGTATCTTTTCCTTTTTTTAATGTACTTGTAATAAAATTATCATTTTTTCGTGCATTGTCATCATCATACCAATTCGTATGACTATTTATGTTACTGTTTAAAATATCATCATCATTTACATTTTGTATCACCTTATTTTCAATATCCTTTTTTTCATTATTTATATTTGTTCCACTTTTTTTGGGCGCAAAAAGTATAGCTTGTTTCATATGAATGTAATTTTTTTTAATGCTACTATTATTATATACGTCCATATTATTACAACTATTACTATTTTTGTATTTTCACAATTTGGTAATACTTTTTGTTGTATCACTCCAGTTGCCAAACGAGTCTTTCATGAGTAATGAACTAAAGCTTATTACTTAAATTATATTCTTCTTTATTTATCATATATACATATATTATATATTTTATTTTTACATTTCCTGTTTCTTTTATCTTATTCATATATTTATTATTTTATCTAATTAATGTGTATTCCTCAATATATATATATTTTTTTATCATATACATACATATATTATAATTTTTTAATTATTTGTACATTGATTTTTTTTTTTTATCTTTATATTTCCGTCAGACCTTTAATTAGCCACTCTTTATTTTGTATAATTTTTTTTTTTCTTAACATTTAAAAATATATGCCTTAAAAAATATGACCAGTTAATATATTTTTTATATTTTATTATATATTTTTTTTTTTCAAAAGTTGCAATAAATCGTATGGACATGTATATGTAGAGATATATTCCTATCGAATTAGTAACCATATTTATATATAAAATTTGCTTAACAAATTTATGTTATTAGTTATTTTATTATAAACATATATTATTGTCTACGCGCCATTAATGTGTATTCAGACATATTAACAAACATTTCAAATAGCTGAAAAAATTAAATAAACTTTTACGGTATTACATTTTCTTACACTTTAATTGTGTGTGTGCGAAGGAAATGAACAAGTATGATTATATTGGTGATATAAAAATGAAGAAAAAAAAACAAACAAATATCATAATAAAATACCTTTAAAATAAAAATGTAAATAGCTTGATTAATAAAAAATACGAGGTATTTTTTTTTCCCAAGCCCTCCCATTTTTCGGTATATGCATATAAAAGCTTTAAAAAAAACCCACTAAAAAAATTGTAAAAAGGTCACAAAAATACACACTTTCATTAAAATTATTAATAAAGGGAAATCAAGAGAAAATATTCAAAGCAATATTATATATTTTATATTATTTTTTGAAAATTTTTTTTTTGTATCTCAAATTATTATGCATTTTTTTTATTGTATTTCTCTTTTTCATAATACTGTATAGCCCCTTTCCAGCTAGCTAAAATATTCAAGAAATTAAAAATTAGGGGTATTTTAAAAAAAACATATGTGTGTATATAATATAAGAGGCTTATTGAGATGAATATTTGTTTGCACACATAATTACGCAAGAAATTATTTCAATGTAAAACTGATTATGTATCAGTATTTCCACTTTTATTCTATACAGCCAACTGTAAAAAAGTATTTGAATTTGGGCTTACTTCACTAATCCCCTTCTTTCTTCCGAGTTTAAACATGGAGTTCAACCTAGACGACTTTAATGACTTCGACAAATTAGATAATATTTTAATAAATGAAATAGAGAAAGAAAAAAAACAAAATGCTGGAGACAAGCGTAAGTTTGACATATACGATGAATATCAAGAGCTACTAAATAGTAAAATACAAAAAAAGAAAAATAAAAAAAAAGAAACTGTAAATAATAATTATGACAATATCAGTAATATTTATGAACAAGGTCAGGAAAATGCACAAACAAATGATAACTATCATATACTATTCAATCGCGAATTTCACAACCATTACATATTTAACGATTATAAATACTTAAAAGAATATGTATATAAAAATAATTTAATGAGCGATGATATATATTTTAAAAGAGATGAAGTTATAATCAAAAATAGAATCGATTCACAAAAAATGTTTCAAACTAATGAAGATTTAACTGATTTTATAAAAATTTATGATGTTAATAATAATTATCCACCAATTTATTTGAAGTCATTTAAAAAAATAGATGCAGACACCACTTCTCAATCCGCTCACAGTCATTCTTTCAAAACTCATTATGAAGAAGAAAACACATCTACATTTACAAGACCGAAAAAGGAAAGCTTTAGAGATATGCTCGAAAGAGTATTAAACGAAATAAAACAAGAAAATCTAGATAAAGAAAAAAATAATAAATGTGAATATACATCTACAAATTTTATGTCTAACGAAAATGATGAACCAAATATATTGTCTCAAAAAATAGCTAGCGAAAATGTTAATTTTGTAGAAAAATATAGAGGCAAATATTTTTCAGAACTTTTAACAGATGAATCTATAAATAGGGAAGTCCTCTTATGGATGAAACAATGGAACGATTTAATAAAAAAAGAAAAAGAAATTATGTATAAAAATAATGAAGAAGAGAAAAGAGAATATTTTAAAAAGTTTAATGAATTTCAAAAAATATTATTATTAGGTGGTTCACCAGGAAAAGGAAAAACTACTTTAGCTTATGTAATTGCTAATCATTTCAAATTTAATGTTATTGAAATAAATGGTAGTGATGATAGAAACAAAGAAACTTTGATCCCATTTATAGAATCCATTGTATGTAATAATTCTATAGGATCGAAACCAAACATTTGTATAATTGATGAAATAGATGGATTATCTAGTACACATCAAAATATTGAAGGTATTATGAACTTTTTAAATAAAAAAAATAAAAAAAATATGAGTATAATAAAAAGACCAATCATATGTATATGTAATGATATATATCATAAAAGTTTAAAAGAATTAAGAAAAGTTTGTAAAGTTGTTTTAGTTGAAAATATAAATATCCAAATGTTAAAAGGAAGAATTAATTATATATGTGATAAAGAAAATATTAAAATTAGTAATGAAGCTATAAATAAATTAATAGATATTTATAAGTCAGATATTAGAGCAATCCTTAACACAATTTATTTTCTTTCCTTTGGTTGTCGTTCATTAAAATCAAGTGAAAATACATACAATAATGAAGATTCTAATTCATTGCCTTACATTAATCATAATAATAAAACTGTAATTACCATAGACACACTAAACTCGTATTTATTTCACAAAGATGCAAACAACAGTTACGTTGAATTGTTAAACATTATATATGTAAAAAATAAAAATAAAAAATTAATAAAAAAGTTATTATCAGAATGCTATAACTTTTTTCATATAAGTTTGGGAACAGAATATAATTATCTACAATCCTATTATTATATATATGATAATTTATTAAATATTCCCTTTAATGATTTTGATTTCTCTAAACTTGGATACGGTCTAGACTTCTTAGCATTTTGTGATCATCTAGAATATAAACAAAAACAAATATTAAATTATTCATTACAAAAAATGTTATATTTATCTGTTTATTTATTTATACTTATTATAAATTTAAATACAAATTCACATGTACAATATATACTAATGAATAATAGTACAAGCAACCATTTTCGAAAAAAACAAATCGATTTAAAAAATATGAAAAATAATTTTATTAATGAAAAGTTTGCAGTTATTACATATAAATATATATATTCAAAATATTTTTATTCAGAAATTCTGAATTATATATTTGCATTTTTTTACACAAATGAATTTTTTTTCAAAAATGTACATCTATGGGGAAAACAAAATTATTACAAAGATATCGATTTTCCTAAATATATTTTAGTACCTTATGAATATAAAAACGTTAGTAAATTCAAATTATTTTCTTTAAAAATTTTATTTCTCATGACAATTTTTAATATATCATTTACAAGTATTTCTTCTTCATTATCTCCATCTCAATCAGAATCCACACTTACATCTAAATCCAATACACAAACAGAATCTAAATCGGTAGCTAGCCAAAATATAAACAAAAATAACACCTTTTTAAATAATAATATGACTAAAGTATATATATTCGATCCATTTGTTGATGATTTATTAATATATGCTCAAAAAAGAAATAATGTTTTTTCTTCTTATCCATATAATCAAAACAAACAAATAAATAATTATCTAACAAGTACAACATCTTTTAATTTCAAAACATTACCAAACATTCTAAATAATGATATATGTGAAGCTTTGAATGAATTAAAAAATTGGATTAATAATATATCTATAAAATATAACAAAAAAAATACACAAAATAAAGAAAAACATCTAAACCAGATGCAAATTGTTAAATCATCTTACAACCCCAAAAATACAAAAAAATCAACATTCGATGTTAATTATGCTTCGAATTTTGAACAATCATTAACTGATATCATTTTAATTGCATATCAAGATGGATACCAATATGCATACAACTATTATTTTTTAAATCAACAAAATGAAAATACATATAAAGGAAATAAACAAAATGATAAAAGTTCAAATATGGTGTTAGACCAAATTATACCTCAAACGAAAATACTAAGCAATAGGGACAATTCCATATTTACTATTTCAGATCTAATTGCTCAAGAAAAATCGTATATGGCAAAATATATAAGCAATAATAAAAATATTTACTTTTCAGGAAAATATATTAAGACATCAGGTTATTATAAAAATGTGGAAGAACGCTGTAATGCAGTTTTACAGCCATTAAACTTTTATGTCATGGGAAATAAATAATTTTTTTTTTTTTAATAAATTTTTAAATCATACAATATATTACTATTTTTTTTAAAGCAATAAACTTTTCTAAATATTAGTATACCTTCCCTTTATTTGGATTGAAAACATGTTTATGTGTTTCCGTTTTATGATATCATACATATGCTTATTATAAAATATTGTTCATATATTTTCTATTTCTTTCTATAAATATATGTTACAATTTTTCTGTTTTTTAATTTTATCGTGAACTTATGATGAAATTCAAAATGGCCCACGCTGACCCAGGCCCACAAATGTGCCGCTTAACTGAAGTCAGGTTTTTAATTATACAACTAAATAAAAAAAATTCACTTAAAAAAAATATATAAATCTAATAAAAAAATTATTATCTTATACACCATGTGATAAAATGCGATTATCCATATTTTTATTTTTTTCATTTTTTTTGTACAAGCACATGTTGACGTGACTAGCTCATAATGCTTACCTCAATTTACAAAATAATTAAAACGCCGTAAAACTTTTAATGTATTTCTCTTTTCTCTTTTTTAGTAATGGCTATTTTTTTTTTATATATCACAATGCTTTCCGTTATGTGTATTCATATATTATGTTCATAAAATTTATTAAAAAAAAGAATGGGAACTAACAAACTTGAAAATCTGAAGAACAGTATAAATACATTTGAAATATTTATGAACCAATATATTGTAAAATACAAAAATAGCAAAGTTTGCTATATATGCAAGGTAAAAAGGAATACATTTTCTCAAAAATGTTAATATAAATATGTGCGAAAAATGTTATGTACATGCTATTTTTTTTATCATTGTTTTATCATATTATTACTATCATTTCCTGTCTGCATGGATATGCAAAAAATATTTACATCCACCATTTCTTATTTCTTATTTCAACAATCAGAACAAAATAAATATGAATGATGTTCAAAAAATGGAAGATATTTGCCCCAAAATGTGGAAATATTTTCATGGCATAATTAACCAGCCACAATGTCCTCTACAAAGGTAAAAAAAAAAAAACCTGACCATGTTCATAATTTTTTGACATTTATTTTAAAAAGTCATATATTATTATGCTAAATATTATGAACAGGGAATAAATAAAAAGCCCACTAATTATTATCTTATATAACTCACACACATTTTAATGTCATCATATTGTGGGATATTACACCATCTCATCATTCTATTTGTTTCTTTTTTTCTCTTTTTATTTTTAGCTTTGGAAAAGTTTTAAAAGTAAAAGATTTACGGTTTGAAGAACTCGAAAAATATAAGGACATTTTACAAAGAAAGTAAAACACCAAATATAGGTTGCCAAAACCTGTTCATATATACATATGTAGAATTAAAAAAATAAAGCTATTTTTTATTTTTTGTATTTTATAAATCTTATATTTGTTCTCCATTTATTTATTTTTTGTTTCCCATTTTTTATTTAATTTTATTGTTTTATTTTATTTACACAACTATTAGTATTAAAAAAATATATAAATTATTTTATTTAATCTCCAATGTCTTAAAAATGTGAAATTAAGAATTGGCTTGTTTAATGCACAAATTAAAAAAAGAGAGAAAAAGAGAAAGAACAGACTGGGGTTGTATTTATTTTTTTTTTTTAAATATAATCCTTTAAGATCTACAAATAAATTTGTGTGTAATAATAAAACATTTTTTTTACTATGTTTGAACTATTTTATGCATAGGCAATGCATATTATGTACTACTATTTTTTTCTTAATTCAGACAATAAATAATTATTGTGAATAAAAAATGAAAAATGTTATGTAGGAGCATAAAACTTATGTATACGTATCACAATATATTGTAGGATTATAAAAATGCATCACATAAAAATATATAATATATATATTATATGCACACACATTTTTTTTACTCTCTTCTCTGTTTACATGCGTTTTCCATATTATTATTATTATGGGAACAAAGCCTAATTATCATTTATTTTTAAAAACCCTATTATGTGCATTCATTATTTATTCGCATTTTTTTTATAATTTTTAGCTGTCTAATTTTTAAGAAATATATATATATTTTTTTAATTCCATAATTGATAATAAAAAATAAAATACAGTTCTCCATTACATGAACATATATAATATACGTTGGGGTATATATGACATTTATATCTTCTTCATTTTCAAATTTTCTCTATAATGCTTGTTAATATATATAAAAAAACATAAGGGGGAGAAAACCTCGTTTGGCTATTTTAACATATACTCAAATTATATATATAAATTTTTAATTATGATAAAAAAAAATATATATATGTATATGTGCATATATTTGTATGCATGATCGAGTAAAATAGTCCGATATTATTTTCCCTCCCTTTTTTTTGTAAAAAAATATATTTCATTCGAAGAGAACATCTAACAGCTGGTTCAATATTATCCCTTGCATATGTACATGTACATCTACTCAATATACTAGTTAGCTAAAATTAAAAACATAAAAAGGATCTATAATAATATAATAACAAAATGGAAGACAAAGAAATTGCACAGTCAAATTCAAATGGTGATAACCATTTAATAAATATTAAAAATACGCAAGATAAAAATTCATCAAATAGTCTTATTCCTTCTCGCTATTCATCATTCGAATCAGATGTACAGACACCAAAACAGAAAAACAATGGCATCTACAATAATGATCAATTTAGCAAAGTTATGAATAATACACCATTGAGCGATAATATTCAAAATTGTAACAATAGGATTGATGACACAAACTTAGCAGAAAAACAACATTTACAAAAATACTTTTCAAATAATTCTGCATATAAATATACTAATTCGATAGAGAATCAAAATATGATGAATACACATGATGAAGATTTAGATGCATACAAAACAAATGAAACAGCCAACCAGTCTGATATAAATAATAGAGAAAAGAGAATAAATGAATATGACGAATATAAGAGTGCTCACGGTTTAAATTTTCAAAATAATTTTTATAAAAAAGAAGAAATGTATGAAAAGAAATTAATAGAACCCATAAAAAATACATCTATAAAAAAAGAAGAGGATCAAAAAGGTTCCATGAAAATATTTGTTAGTAATTATGGAGATAATATATATAGAAACACAGAAATAGAAAAAAATCAAACAGAATCATGCAGAAATTTTACAGACCAAAAATATAAAACTCAATATTATGATGAAAATAAATTATCACCTCTATATAAAAATAAAAGCGATAAATTCTATGATACATTTAGTGACGAAAAAAAAGAACTCCATTTTAATTCAATAGATAAATTGATGAAAGAAATACAAATATTTAATAATTCTATGCAAACTATAGCATCTAATGATCCTACTTTTATACAAAAAAATAATAAAAATATGTATTCAGAAAATAATTCACATAAAAGAGAGACACACGAAATAAATAACAATCTTATTATAGAAAACCAAATTAGTTGTTCTAATACATCTACAGATGTATGTTTTGTTGAATCACCTCAAAATTCGAATCGAGAAACACCAACTATCCTTGATCATGAAGAATATAACCTTCAAGATTATTCCAATCATAATTGTTATGAAAAAATTGATTCCATAAAGAGTTTTAAAAACTTTGCTAAATCTGAAATCAAAACAGAAAACTCTGCCTCGTATATTGAGGATAAAGAGACTCATCATACCGAATCAAAACAGGATAACTTAATGGATAGTCAACTAAATAGGTCAGATGTAGAATACACTGATCACGCATCTGATAAAAACAGCTCATACAAACAAAATGATGTATCACCAAATTCAATAAAATTAACAGATGTAGAACCATATAGCAAACTAGATAATGAAGAATCTATTGAAACTAGTAAAATATCATCTAACCAATGGGAAGAAATGAAAAAAAGTTTCTATGATATCGAAAATAATTTGCTTTACCTGAGCAAAGAAAATAATTATTCTTTGGAACGAAACATAGAAGGTAACGAATTAATGAATACTAAAAATTCTGAAACAAATGAAGAAATAAAATTTGAAAAAGATGAGACACCAAAAATATCATATCATACTGATGAAGAAACAACAAAATCACAATTCGATGTTGACACAAAATCTACAATTTATAATTATGTACAAAAAGATTCATTTCCAAATTATGAATATGATGATACAGAAAATAAACATCTAAATATTACAAAACATTATTCAGATAAAGATGATATATTTCAAAACAAAAATAATATATCTGAACAATTTAATTATAATTATTTACATGATTCTACTAATAAACAAAATTCATTAAATAATTCGACTCCTAAAGATTATCAAAATAAATCCAATTCTTATTATACTGATAAGGAACACGATACACATTCTTCTCACACTAGGAGAGACATACTTCCAGATCTTAACTTAGAAAGATGCATCTATTCAAAGGAGGGTTCTCCTATTGGTACATCTGATACTCCTAACGGGATCGACGTATCTAACAGAGCTGAGGCATCTACACGAAATGATGCAGCTAAAATTAGTCCTATAGGAAAGGGAAGGACACCAAGAAGTTCAAAAAGCGGAGGATCTACCAAAGCATCTTTTGCAGTCGTAAAAACTGGAAAAATAAAACAAACAGAAAAAGATCTAGTAAAAACACCAAAAGTATTCAAAAAGAATGAAGGACACACAAGAACTAGTGTTAGTGGACATTCAAGTGGAAATGTAGGAACTAAATCGCCTTCAAATTATACTATCTCATCAAGTGCAAATTATTCTCCCCAATGTAATAATGGAGGAAATGGAATCACTCCTACATCTACTAAAGCAAATAAAAATGAAAAAGATATAACTTACAATATGAATGTTGTAATTAGATGCAGACCTATGAGTAATAGTGAAAAAAATGAAGGAGCAAAAAATGTTATAAAAATTATGGATAATAAAATGATTGTACTACTAGATCCATGTGATAATTCCGATAATGTATTAAGACAAAATCGAACTAAAGAAAAAAGATATTGCTTCGATTATGTATTCGATGAAAATAGTACACAAGAAGATGTATATAATAATAGTGTAAAACCATTGGTAGATGCAGTAATCAAAGGATATAATTCAACAGTGTTTGCATATGGAGCTACAGGTGCAGGTAAAACACATACTATTATAGGGTATAAAAATGAACCCGGTGTTATGATGATGATATTGCAAGATCTATTTAAAAAAATTAAAACATTAAAAGCTATGAATGAATATATAATAAAATGCTCTTTTATTGAAATATATAATGAAAATATATGTGATTTATTAAACCCATCAAGCGAATATCTTGATTTAAGAGAAGATCCTGTAAAAGGTATAACAGTTTCTAACATTTTTGAAGTCTGCACTACATCTGTTGAAGAAATTATGGAATTAATTCATACAGGAAATAGAAATAGAACCCAAGAACCCACAGATGCAAATAGAACCAGTTCTAGAAGTCATGGTGTATTACAAGTAACAGTTGAAGAAACAGAAAAAGGACAAGGTCTATATCAACAAACCAAAAAAGGAAAATTATGTGTTATAGATTTAGCAGGTAGTGAAAGAGCTAGCCAAACTAATAATAAAGGAATGAGAATGCTAGAAGGTGCAAATATAAATAGATCATTGTTAGCTCTAGGAAATGTTATAAATGCATTAGTATCTAGAAGTAAAGGAACAAGTAAATCAAATTTTATACCATTTAGAGATAGTAAATTAACAAGATTATTAAAAGATTCTTTAGGGGGCAATTGTAAAACTTTAATGATTGCCAACATAAGTCCTTCACATCTATCTTATGAAGATACTCATAATACATTAAAATATGCAAATCGAGCAAAAAATATAAAAAATATTGTTACATCTAATTCGGTTGTAGTTAAACATCATTTAACTATGTATATAGATGTAATCGAAAAATTAAAAACTGAAATAGAATCATTAAAAGAACAATTAAACGATAAAGAAAAAATACATGATTTTATAATATCTGAATCAAATTCTACAAATTATGATTATTATGATTCGGTTAAAGATTGTGATAAAAATTCTTCTAGGGAAGAATTGCTCAATATTATCTATTTCTTAAAAAGAGAAAATCAAAAACTTAGATGCAATTTGGGTTCTATGACCCCACATACTCCAACTTCAGACTCTTCCACTCCAACACACGAACTTATTAAATATGGAGAAGAAATTAATAATATCAAAATGATTAATGAAAAATTATTTATAGACAATAAAAGATTCCAAGTCAATCTACAAGAACATATACAAATTTCTGAAAACCTAAAAGAAATTAACGAAGAATATAAAAATCAAATCAGCTCTCTAAAAAATATGCTTTATAACCATGATGTTAGTCACCTTCAAATGCGTCGTTGGCTTGATGATCTTAAACGCAAATACACACAATTAAAGGTTGGCACGAATTAAGTAGATTCAGTTGTTAGTCAAAGTTGTATCAAAGTAGAATCATAGACGTAGAAGAATAGAATCGTAGACGTAGAAAAATAGAACCGTAGACGTAGAAGAATAGAACCGTAGTTGTACTAAAGCAGATGCAATGCCGATGGCTAACCATCCACTATTTCTCTTATTTGCAGGAAAACATAAAAGATAACGACAATGCCCAACTCCTCGAAGGATTGCAGGATGAACTTAACAAAGTATATTCAATTTCTTTCGTTCGTACATCTTATTATATATCCTGAACATGCAATAATTTTCTACTTTTTTAAATATGTATGAACAGGTTTTTAATGAACGAAAACAAATAAAGAATTTTATTTTGAATATCGAACGGAATCTTGTTGAAAATAAAGAAATAGCTATGGATTCATTTAAAGGGAATCATTTTAAAATGTTGCAAGAAAATGTAAGAACAAATTAAAGCATAATATAACAGATTTACAATTATAATTAGATGCACATCTATATAAACACTTGTTTTATTTATTAAAATTTATATATTTCACTTTTTATAGAAAAATAAGATGGAAAATCAATTACAAATAAATATCAAACAAACTAATAATTTAATAAATAAATTAGTCACAAATATAAAAGATGAACAAATGAAAAGCTTCATGTATTTATTCTATACCAACACTCTTCTTATGCAAGAGCGGGAGGATTTTCAGGTATGCCACTAAATAAGTTGAAAAATAGGAAACAAAATTATCTAAAACGGTTAGTATACTTTTCTATTTTTATTTCATTTTTCAGGACTTTTTCGAACTTTCCTCTGTCATAATTAACCACAAAGAAAAACAACTTCAACAATTAATGGATACATCAAAGATCTCAAATATTTCTAATGTCCCCAAAAAATAAAACTTAAAATTTTATGAACATCTTTTATTTTATTATCTACATATTTTGATTGCATAATAATAGAACCGTAAAAATTAAAATAGTATACAATCCAAATTTTGTATTAAAAAAGAAAAAGGAAATATATAAAAATGGCAAAACAAAAAAATAATATTTTAATTTAGATCGTTTTAAAATTATATTAACTTTATAATTTATCTCATCTACATTTCCAATTTGTTTTTTCTTTTTTTTTTTCTCCCTTTTCAATGTAATATTTCATTTTTAAACCACAACTCGAACAAACCATTTTAAACATCATAATTTGGCATCATTGCCTTTTTCTTTTTAAATTTGTAAAAAAAAAAAATAACTAGTAACAATAATTATGAATATAAATAGTTCGAAGTGTCAAACAGTGGAGTAAAACTGAACATATGTAAATCGTAAAATTGTAAGTAAATACATACATGCACATATGTTATATGTTTATTGAATAAGCTTTGGTCATAAAAGAAGTAAAGCCCCGTTCGAAATAAGCGAGTAGATACTCTAGCCATATCAACTCTGACACAGTCACATCCCCTTTGAACCGGCTCGTTCAATATGACAACCGAATCTAAGGAAGGAAAAAATTCGTCAACGCTTCCAAACATAATTGTGACGGGTGTCCCAGGAGTTGGTAAAAGTACATTATGTGAAGAACTAGTTGAACTCATAAATAAAGATCTTGAAGAAAAGTTTAAAATCGATGGAGAAGAACCCCTAAAAATGGTACATCTAAATTTATCGAATATTATAAAAAATGAAAGATTATACGAAGAATATGATGACGAATTAGATGCAAGTATATTCAGTGAAGAATTAGTCAATCAAAAATTAAAAAATTTAAATTTCCAAAATGGAGGTTATATATTAGATTTTCATGATGTTAATTTTTTATATGACAATAAATATATCGATAAAATTTTTTTACTAACAGCATCAACAAATGTTTTATATGAACGTTTAGAAAAAAGAAATTATACGCAAGATAAAATTAAAAATAATATTGAATGTGAAATATTTCAAGTTATAAAAGAAGATATATTAGAAAATTATGAAGATGAAAATATCTTTGTAGAATTACAAAATAACAATTTAGAAGATCATGACAAAAACATTTCTTTTATTCAAAAATGGATTCATTCATATATGACTGACTGATGGGTTCTAAGAGATGCATCTATTATGCATTCCTTCCCCTCCCATCAAATTTTCCCATACATTTTTCCCATTCATAATTTGAAAATTTTTTTTTTTTATTTATTTCCTTGTTTTGTTTGCTTCATTTTTATGCATCTATTACGAAAAAAAAACAAACGTAATTTGATGCAAAGGGAAAGGGAAAGTCATCCTCTGATCCCGCACAAAAAAATTCAATCTTTACATTCACAACTATTTCAAACAAATTTCCTGAAAATATTCAGACACAATATAAATAAAGACAAAATAATGCTCTATAGTTTATCGCCTCTTTTTTTTATCATCATGTAAATATTTATGTTTGAGTATGACAAGTTTTGTATTATTATCCTTCAAATAATTTTTTGGTAAAATGTATTCAGATGCAGCTAGCAATTCTTTAAAGGTTGTTTTAAGAGTATTTGTTGTGACACCACAAACAGATGCAATTTGTGATAGATGTGGTAATTTTACATTCTTTTCTTCACTTGTATTTAATTCAACAATTAAATGAATCGAACCACCACATAACGAATTTAATCTATGAGATGTAGTAATCAATGTTGTAGCCTTTTTTACAACATATTCTATAGCCTCTATCAAATCTGTAGATAATTGTAACCTATTTGATAATGAATAGATTAAATGTGATATATTCTCATTATAAACAAAAGCTCGAGATGGTAATACTTTTTTTAATTTATTTATTGTTTTTCCTAAGTCTTTTTCTTTATAAGATCTATCAAATGTAATTAATTCCTTGATACTTTTTATATGCCCCGCTTCTCTACAAGCAAGATAAACAACAGCTAGCATGTTCAGGTTGTTTATTCGATTCTTTAGCTGCTCCATGTCCTAAAAAGGGCCAAAATTTTAAATTGCAAAGCATGGAAAGTGTAAAAAATGAAACGCGCAAAAAATGAAACGCGCAAAAAATGAAACGTAAACAAATAGAACCTGCTTCATGCCTACTCACCTGCAACTCCTTTGTTATCTCTTTAGCACGCTCAATCACATTGCTCCTCAAAAAAAATGTTTCACAAATTAATTTTAAAATATTAAAAGCAGATAATAATGTTTGATCATTCTTATTTATTTGTGTCATCATGTTAAGGTGTTGTAATTTTTTACTTGATTTAATAAAAGTGGTACTAGTTAAATTATTCTCTAACCATATATCACTGACTTCACCAACACGATTTCTATCATTGCCTTTTGATTGACCATCATTGCTAAAATTTCTCCATTCCTGTTCTTCAGATAGTATATTACTTTCTACAACCAAACCACATCCATTACATATTTGTGTCCCTTCACTTGTATCGCATATTATTATTCCTTTTTCTTTACAATCTGGGCACATATCATTTTTGGTACTTCGAAAGGAACGAAACAACCTTCGATTTATATTACCAGCTTCATTATTTCCACCTGAACGTGGTAGAAAATGTAAGAAAAATATGCACACATGTTTAAAGAAATACAAAATAATATCCTTAACACCATTTAAATAGAAAAACAAATATATATTATCATTTTATCAAAATATATAAAAAAAAATAATGATAAAACGTGTATGAATAAATTACTTATTCTTGCTGGATAAGCTTTGCCATTTGAAGGACTTAAAGACAAATTTTTATTATAAAATGATGACATTTCTTACTTTTTCATTTTTTTTTATGTCTGCTTCACTGTGCGACCTTTTATAGATCAACTTTAACTCTTGAAGAAAAATAAAAAACTTTCAATTTTTAAGTAAAGTTTTGAGTTATGCTACATTGGAAGCATATACAATAATACAAAAGGAATGACGTTTTATCAAATTTTTTTGTTTCTTCTTTTATTATGGAGAAGAATCCTTGATAAAGTTTAATTATAAAAATGAATTCTATTTTTTTTTATTTCTGATCATCAGATTGTAAAAGTATATACATATATTTACTTTCTTATTTTGTTTTATTTTTACTTTTTTCTTAATATATGTATATCCCTTTTAATGGCTGGAAATTATTTCATATGAACATGCAATACATATTTAAGGAAAAATTAAAAGGCGAATGACTAAATTATTATTTTATTTTACTGTGACCTATATACAAGAAACATTTTTTTTTTACGACTCTATGTTGTTCAAAATTTTTGCCAAAGTTTTTATTCAAACATGATGAAATGAGAAATGGAGGGTAGCAATGAAAAATTTAATCTGACTAAATAAAAATAATTAATTAATAACTGTATAAATATTTAATATATATGAACAAGTTAGAAAGGAAAAATAAAATATAAACAAATCATACATACAATAATACCATAATGTATTATACATCAAAATGTAAGAAAAATAAAAAAAAAAATATATTTATAATGCTGAAATATATATATGATAAAATATACAGATATGGTAAATTATTTTTTTAATTGCCAACAATATATTTTTTTTAACTCCGTAAATTATTTTTTTCGTTTAACCAAAAATTAAATAATAAAAAAAAACATCAACTATAATACGAAGGAAAAAAAAAATTTAATATATATTTTTATTAACAAGTAAGGTGAAAATGTGAATTGTTTTTTTTCTTTTCCTTTACATTTTTAACAGTAATAAAAATTTAAAGAAAAAATATACATTACTCCGCATGCTCGATTTTATATATTATACCGTTTGGCTTTTGTTCCAATTTTAATGGAAAAAACAAAAGAGAAAAATGAAAAAAAAAAGAAAAAAGAAAAAGTTTACCTAATTTATATCAATTTTTGCTAATTTTAAAAATGGGGTACACATAAATAACAAAAAGAGAGAACGTGAAAAGAAATCACATCAATTACGTCTTCCTACGTTAAGCTAATAATTACGCATGTATATATAATTTGTTTATAAAATTAACTAAATTGCTGTAACTGTTCAGTGAATAAATATACCCCCAAAAATGTAGCGATAATATGAACTATTTCAATAAGTTATGAACATGGTCATATATTTTATGTCTAATGTAAAGTAATTACATGAACAGACAGGCTAAAAGTATATCCTTTTTCACTATATTACCAAACACACGTTTTAATTGTACAGTATTTTACTATACAAATGTAAAAAATACATTCTATATACAATGAAGATATTTTAAATGTTTGTTTTTTAAAACTTATTCATTCTTCCACCAATCGAATGTTTACATAGATTTGTAAAACTATGCATAAATCCTAAGTTCCAATTTTGACACACTTAAATATGAAGTTTATAAAAATACTATCACGTGGTTGTTTTTTTTCTCCCCTCAAAAATTGTAACAAGCCAATATGTACATATTAAGAGTTTTCTCCTTACACAATAAATACTAAAAAGAGTGAAATATCACAAAAATGTATCTTTTTTTTATTAACAAAATATCATATGGTAGATTTTATATGAACATAAAATTATGTACACGTACATGCATATTATGAATATATGTCCTCATTATTTATGTGTGCAGATAATATTTTATTTATTTATAGAAATCATTAAGGTAAAAACACATGGGTTTAATATTATTATTATTGTTATTTTTTATGATCCTCTTTAAGCTTATATAAAGTTTAATGATGAAATTTCCGCAAAAAATACATTCCTATTAAATACTGCACATTAAAATAATAGTAGCTAAGGTTCGGAATGTTTTTTTTTACACGTTATGTCTTACAAGGAAATAGAAAAATCGCGCAAATACACAAACCCATGCACTCATAAAACTTTTACAAATAAGTAAAATATTTATTTGAAATGATAATATAACTTTATATTAATGTGTATCCATTCTTCTATAAATGCTTGTATATTTCGACACTAGCAAAAAAAATATTTTATAAAGTTTTCACTGAATAGCGATTTCAATGACACACATAATATTATCTTAATTTTTATACACATTTTTACGATTTTTCGAAAATTTATATATTATTAATTATATACATAAATAAAAAATTTCACATATAATATACTTTTCATATATTGGGTACACATTATTTTTTCCCTGTTCTCTCCTCTGATTCTTTTAATGTAAGGTTACTTAAAATTAGTCACACACATTATATATTGCAAAATACATTTTTAACAAAAATATGCACACATATGCGTATAATATGTCGCAGAAAATCATCGCTCTCTTTATAAAATTTTTATGAAATTTGTAGGAAGCTCATTTTATGAAATAAAAAAAAAAAAGCTAGGTTCTCGTACGAGCATACATATAAAAAAATATATTTATTTTTTGCCTATATATGCACACAAAATATTATATTGTATTTTTCAATGCGTATAAATAAAGTACAGTTCCACTAATACGAAAGAAGTAAAATACTATGCCCAGCAAATAACAAACTTAAAATATAATTATCCTACCTAAATTATATATATATGGATAATACATATATTTATATATACTAATTTGAAATTCATAAAATAATACTACATCTATATTTCAAGGATACAAAAAACGTAAGAAAAAAAATAAAAAAAAAATGAAATAAAAAACAAAGCAAAAAAAACATGCATATATATATGCACTATATACAAATGATGAGTATGCTTTCAATTCCTATTCCTTTGCTTTAACACAATTATACATTCATTCATCATGCCATAATAAATTATATTATTTAAAGGGAAAAAATTATAAATAAAATTGTAGAGCATAATTAGATACTCTCCTATATTTTCTGTTTTTTTTTTTTCTTTTCATTTTATATACATAAATTTCCCTCTTCGTAGCTTGCTTACATTTTCATACTCTTCAAATAGTAAGATAAATCATATTATTTATTTTCAAAAGAATATCCATAAATAGATCTAGATATAATGAATGCCCTTAAAGAGTGCAAGAAAAGAAAATCGAATGCCTTAGACGAAGCTTGCTTAGAATTAAGTGAAGGTCCAAACAATGAAGAAATAACACAAGAAGAAGTCGAAGATGTTGAAACTCAATTTTCAAATTGGAAAACAAACAGTGGATTATTATATGATTTTGTTTGTAGAAAGGAATTAGAATGGCCATCTTTATCAATGGATTTTGGTGATTATAGTGAAGAAAATATCAAAGATAATGTTTTAAATCAAATAGTATGTGTAGGAACCCATACATCTAATAATGAACCCAATTATTTATATGTATGTGATGTTTTATTCCCACTTGAACGATTACCACAAGATAAATGTGTTTATAAAATAAATGAAAGCTATGAAGGTTTTGATTTCTGTCCAGAAAAAAATAAAATTACAATTAAATCGAAAATATATCATGAAGGAGAAGTAAATAGAATCCGATTTTTACCTTTAGAAAAAAAACATATTGTTGTTACTAAAGCAATCGATGGAAATCTACATCTATTTGATATAAATAAACATAGTATAGATGATGCCACAAGTAGTGATTCAAGAAAAATGATCCCAGAAATTTCATTTATTGGGAATAATTCAGATGGTTTTGGACTTGAGTTTAATACTTTGAAAAAACATGCATTAACTTGTGGTAATGATGGAAGTATAAATGTATATGACTATCATGATTTAAGTGCAAAAACATTGAGCCCATTCTATTCAGTAAAATATAAATCAGCAATTAATGATATCTCTCCAACAAATGATCCTAATTTAATATTAGCATGTGCAGATGATGGATACATTTTAATGTATGATCTTAGAATTAAAGCAACAGAACCAGCTCAACAAGTTTTAGGTCAACAAGTTCCTGTTAATGCTATCTCTTTGAATACATTTACTGGACATTTTGCATCTGGAAGTGATAATGGAAAAATTAAAGTATGGGATATTAAAAAGTTCAATGAACCTGCACATATCATTAATGCACACAAAGAAGCTATTATCAGATTAAACTTCTCTCCAAATGATGCTTCTATACTTGCATCTGCAAGTAATAATCGTTTTATTAACGTTTATGATCTAAATAAAATCGGTGAAGAGTTAGATGCAATAGATTTATCGGATGGTCCATCTGAACTTATCTTTTCTCATGGTGGTCATACACAACCTATAACAGATTTTAATTGGAATCACCACAAAAAATTAAAAATGTTCATAGGTTCAACAGCAGAAGACAATACCTTACAATTCTGGCAATTAAAAACTGAATTACTTGATGAGGAACATACTGTTTCGACATCTAATACAGATGTAGAATAAACAAACACCTATATATATCTGTGTATGCGTGAGAGAAAGAAAAAATTATCTCGTTCGAATATATTGTCGTTTTTTTTTTATTATCTATTGAATTACACATCATTTTATTGCATCTTCAATACTTATGATATGTCTATTACTCGTTATTTTATTTTACTTTGCTTTTTTATTTCTTTCTTTACATTTTTTACTGAATCTCACGCTGCACACACATAAAAGATGCATATGAGAACAGTGCAATGTGAACCCATTTTTATAAACCACCCTCTAATATTCTCGTATTCAACTCGATTATTTAGAAAAAAATACAATTATAAATTTATTATCTTACCATTGGTACTTATCAAATAACTCAATGGTTTATTTATATGCTTAATGGATTGCATTTTTTACAAAAATTAGCCTTGATATTATTAAGAGTGCAAACAATATATAAGATTAAGACTTTGCAATACTCGATCTAATGAATCTTTCCATATCCCCACATGGCTAACCAGACTTGCTGAACTTTCCAAGCTGTAGAAATTGTAACAACCGTTGTCTATCCATTTGAACCTGTACAATATATCGAAAACTTTTTTACGTCCCTAAGTAGGGATATATATATTGCTACCTTTTTCACTTTATTTTGTCAATACATTTTAGGAGCCTATGGATGAGGCCTCATTTTCGAGACATACAAAATTAAAAAGAAAAAAATGATTCGAAGCAAGTTTTATTTTCATACATTTGTTTTTTAATTAAAAAAAAAATGGATAATAAAAATAAAATTAATTATTTATTCGATTTTAATTAAAAAAAATATATATGTTTAAGGGATTATATATTTATATTAAATAAAAGAATGTGTGGGAGAAAAAAAAAAAATAGAAATGAAATATATACGTCCATATTCCACAATATATAAAACAAAACGAAAAATGCATAAAATATTTACACTGTTAATTATAAAATATGGTTGGAAACATGTTCACTCTAATTATTCTATTGCCGCTTTACACAGCTTAATCCCTTCATTCTATATGTACATTTTTAATCATACTCATTTAAAAACATTTGATGATAAAAAAAAAAAAAAAAAAAAAAAACATAGAAAAACATGTACATGTCAGGTAAATTAAGAACATATAAATAAATACATATTACCCTATTTAGTTCATAAGAACATATTATAACAAATTATATAAACAAATTTAATCACATTTTGTGTGCAACATATATATATGCATTAAAATATGTGAATATGGCTAGTATATTCCATATTTTCTAAAAAATTGCATACATATATATATGTGTGAAAAGTTGAAATGATACAACTTTTGTCCAATTTACTTTTTGAGTTTTCAAATTAATGATATAATTTTATTTTAAAAAAAAAAAATTAATTAATATAAATTAACTGATAATAAACTATGTCACTCCATATGTTTTTCTATAAACGTTACAAACCGTTCTACAAAAAAGGTAAAAAATAATAATAATATTATAATTGCTTATCTAATTTGTTAATTTATTCCATTTTTTTTTATTATTAAATTCTTACTTGCATACGCCTTTGGCGGAATGCAGGAAATATTCTTTCTATCCAATTTTCTAAAAAAAAAAAAGTCATATTTTTACATGTATTAGACATATTTTTATTTCATTATTTGGCTATCTAGCCAATAACTAGCCATTTTGTCATTTTTTTTCGATTTCTTACTGTATCGTTCTAAAGGTATGCTCCACTTTTTTTTTCAAGCTAAAATTGAAAAACGATAAAATAAATGTCATAATAACGTATATCATACGTACATATATATATCTCTTCCATTTGAATGATAAAATATCGTAACTTTTTAAAATGAACATGCATAATTTTTATGTAAAAAAATAATGTCACTTACTTCCACTTTGTAAAAATATCAATTATTCCAAAAAAGAAAATCCGATTATTGTCGATATTGATCATGCCTCCATGGTCCCACTAAGAGAAAGAAGCAGAAACATTTTCAAAGTGTTGTAAATAAGCTGGGAAGAAAGTTTCGAAAAATGAGCGTAGGTCAATAAGTACCTGGTGAAATGGCTTGGCTGCTACACACAATCCAAACTCGTCATATACATGACGAACTTCATTTGTTTTTTTTTTGTCCCAACATACAATATCTCGTGACAGTTCTTTATAATGTATACCAAACAGTAAAGAATAATCTAAAAGCAAATTTTCTTTTAAAAAATTTGCATCGGACTTTAAAATGTTTAATAATTTTTCTTTATATTCAGGCCCTATATTTATAACATCCCCTAACTCATCAATATCAGCATCTTTCAATGCTATCGTATGATCTTCCCTCTTTTCAGGAGGTACTGTTCGCCCAATTAAACTTCCCTTTATATCATATCTTCTATGTATTTCAACCGCAGATGAAAAAAAGTTATTCATCACAATGAAGTATATCTTTTTTATTGTTTCTGCACAAAAGGGAACAGTGTCAAATATGTAACGTGATGTAAAATGATGCAACGTATGAACATAATAAACAAGCATATGCATACATGTGCATGTGCAGTATCTTACTTGATGCGCTGTTCTGGTATTTTATGCTGTGAATTCCGTACAGACGAGTTAAAAGAGAGTCTGGGTTTTTCTGAATGTACTTGTAGTACCGTGGAAGCAGTTTTTTTGATAATTTGTGGATCGCCTTGTTTACCTGCAAATAATATCAATACATGCATGTGTAAGTTGAAAGCGTAGACATACGGTGCGCAAATGAAGAATAAGATAAATAAAATTTCTTAGTTACCGTTTTAATTATGTACTTCCCATTGCTGGTGAAGTAAAAGAGAGAACCACTTTTCCCCTCAGACAAAAGCTCACTGAGAGTCGAAAGGTTCCCTAAAACCATATTACTTATGACTTGTTCAGGTCCTACTGATGTTATATATTCTCTAGATTTTATACCGAAAAATTTTCGAATATTTTTAAATATAATTGGCGAATAATTTTTAAATAAAACTTTTTGATCTGGACTTGAAGTAGATAATTGTATAACATCAGTATGTCGATAATAATTTAATATATTATCAATATTAAATTCTTTTATCGCACATATACGTATACCTATCATCATATTCATAACTAAATCCCATCTCTCATGACCAAAATATACTGCAAAAAGCTTTGGAGATTTTTTCTTTTTTTTATGACGTATTGATACAGATAATTTTCTTTTTTTTGAAGAATTATAATAATTGGATTTATTAATATATATTTTTTTATTTTGAAATTTGCCTTTAGCATATTTTCCTAACACCTCACTAGTTTGATTTAAAATATCATTTATTTCATTGTTTGAATTTGATGCATTATTTGTAGCTCTATTATTATTATTATTCGCATTATTATAATCATCAATGGAATCATAAGACGAACAATAATATTTTTGGGAAATTGTGATGGTATGTAAAAAATATCGAATTATAGAAACAGCTAGTAAGACACTTTTATATTTTTTTATACGTTTATCTCGTGAATGCATCTGTTTAGGTTCTATAATTTTGGGTTCTACATCTTCTTTATTAGTATTATTATATATAAAAATATAAAAAAACATAAAAAATATCTTATCATAATTCTCATTTTTACTATCCTTATCATTCTTTAAACATTCTTCTACATTTATTAATATTTTTCTAATATGATATAAAAGTTCATCTTTTGTCAAATTATTATTAATTACAAAATGTTGTGATTTAGCACCTGGAATAAAAAATTTTTTATTTAAAATATCTTGACTTAATTCTAAATTTTTTATATCTTTATTTGTTCTATTTATTAAAACTTTTACATCTTCATTTTCATTTACAAAATTTTTATATTGTATATATTTTTCAAGTAGATATTTCCCTGAACTATTTCCTTCTCTTTGATTACTTTCTTGAGATATATATCCATCGCTTTTATGTCCTTGACTTTCAATAAGTTCCATTCCATCACCCTTATCACTTACTCTACTATCACTACTAACACTACTGGCAACACTTCCCATGTCAATACCTTCATCTTTATCATTATCATACATACTACTATTATTTTCTGAATCTATACTATCAAAATAATCCCATTTGCTAGTTTGTTCATAATATTTTTCTTCATGACTATTTTCAGCTTTTGTTTTATCAACATTGTTTACATTTTCACATACTTCTTTTTCTTCTACTTTCTTTACATATTCTTTATATTTATTTATATATTTATTACACATATCAATATATTTTTTATTTTCTTTTTTCTTTTCAAAATCAAATATTTTCGATTTCAAATCGACAAATTTAGATTCCCCTTTATCATTGCCCATTTTGTTTTCTTCTTCTTTTTCATTTCGAAACAAATTATTATAATTGTTATTTACAAAAGATTGTGTATTGATTGGTATTTCGCTGTTTGAATGCGTGTAACTTTTCAACTCCTCTCTCTTCCCTTGTTCGTCGTTTCTAGCATTTTCCACTTCGTTTTCTTTATATAGATCGGAGTACATTTTATCTGTTGGCCCACCAACATTTTGTGTAATATGCTTCCCTAAATCTTTTAAGTCTTTCCCAATTTTATCACGTTTTTTATCTACCTTTTTATCTACCTTTTCATCTATTTGCCCATCCGGTTTTGCTTGATTAATATCGTTTAAAATTTTCTCTCCATCCTTATCAGCTAATCCACATTCAAACAATCCAGTATCATTATTATGCTCCTTTTTTTGAAACGTTGAATTGTATTTTGTCGATATGTTATGCAAGTAGGAGCTCGCATCATTTGAACTTAACAATGCGTCATGTGTTTTAAAAGCGTTATTACAATTTACATCTATGTTTGTTGATATATTATTATTTTTATTTTCGAACATACTTATTTTACTTCCATTATGATCTTCTTTCCCTTGAAAGGAATATAGACTAGCTAATTTCTTATCATAATTTTTTTTTTTTTTCTGTTTTTTTTTTTTTATAAATAAACTTGTAGTACCCCTTAAAAGAGATAATCTTGTACTCGTAGATTCAGAATAAGATTTTTTTAAATGACTTAATACTTTTTTTCCTGAATCATTTTTATATTTCTTTTGTTTTTGTTTTTTTTTTTTTATAATCAGTTCATTATTTTTTATAAAAGTATCTGCAACTTTTGTGTGAATTCCAATAAATTTCAAAAATTCATGACATTTCATTGCTCTTTTATAACATTTTAAATCCATTCTATATTTACCATCATCGCATAATATACTTAACGATTTAAAAGTATATTTGACATGACTTATTACTATTTCTTCTGCGGCTCCTAGCAATTGTTTTTTTATATCTTTGATGCTTAGAATAATTCGTTCGAAATCTTCATAAGTTATATGCTCCGAGTAATTCTTGTCGTCTTTATCTTCTTTGCCATTTTCAGCCTCTTTAGAACCCTCCAATTTGACTGACGCGCCTGATAAAATTATTCGATAAGACAATTTCAACTTATCGCGCTTACTTCCCTTTAGCATAATATTTATGGCTACACAAAATTCGTAAATATCAATATACCCATCATTGTTTAAATCGAAAGCTTTAAAAATACATTTATATAGATACGCATCTTTAATCGTTCCAAGAATTCCTAGACTTTTTTCAAACTCTTTATAATTTAATTGTCCATCTGGGCATATAGAATAAAATCTTTTATATATTATTACAATTTCGTGATCCGTTAATCTGGTTTTTTCCTTTATTTTTTTTTTTAAATTGCATTCCAATGCGTTTCGCACATTTACATTGCCACATTTCATTTGTTCAGTCTCGTCAATTCTATAGTTTCACTTTTTATATATGTTGCAAAAAAAAAAATAACAGCATATGCGCATGCATAAGTACAATGATGTAATATATAGTACGACACGGTTGGTATTCCACAAAAACTTAAAAAAAATATTCGGACTCGTCAGCGGAAAGGACAATATCTCAGCATCCCTTTTGTTTCGAAATTGGATGACCAAGATACTTATGCAATCATATATCTATTTTACAAAACGACCAAAAAATTGAAGGTTCAACGTATGACGAATATTCAATAATTGCATAAAAAAATTAAAAAAAAAAAAAATATTCAGCAAAATTACTATAAAACATATATGGAAACCTTGAAATGCCATAAAAAAAGAATGAAGATGCATAAAGTTTCAAAAATGAAAATTATTAAAATATGCTCTCAGAATATGCAACTTTTAGTTTTGCTATAAACAGCGAACAAGCAAAATAAGAGAAGCAAACGAGCGAGTAATAATAATATTGTACATAATCAACAAAAAATAAGCATTTACAATGTAATAACTTGATAAATAGTAATGATATGATTCCCATATGTTTTATAAAGATATTTATTTTCCATCATTTCAAATTTTTTATTTTTTATAAATAGAAAAGGAAAATTTATAAAATGTGGAGTAGGGAAAAAACAAAATGAAACACAAAACAGAATGGGAAAAATAAAGAAATGGAAAAAAATAAAAAAAAAAATATAAAAAATGAAAAAAAATGAAAAATATATATAAAAAAAAAAAAAAAATAGAATGAAAAAATTATAATAAAAATAATATAAATATATGTTAAAAAATAAAACAGTATTAAATACAATATTTTTAAAAATGCCGAGTGGGCCGAAAAAAATAAATCAACAATTATGAAAACAAAATTTATAAACTATAACACAAAAAAAAAAATAATATATCCAATTTGACAAAAAAAAAATAAAATATTATTAAAAAATTATCATATATAAATAGAAAAATAACATAATAAATATTAAAATTCAATGGAAAATTAAATTATTATTGTACTTTATTTTTTTCCTACATTCGTTGATAACACCATTATTTTAAACATTATATTGTGTCCATATTATTTTTTTTTATATTTAATAATCAATTTAGTTAACCTATTGAAATGAATAGCAAAAAAAGGAATGACACCATTTAAGGTACCTTCAATCTACCCTTTTTAAATATACATAAGTATGTACAAACTGTTCCATGTACTAAAATTTGTTGTACTACCATTTCTTTATCGTAGACAATTCAACTTTGTAACTGCTTTAATTATATTATCTATGTACAAATTGAAAAAAAATAAAATATTCATACTTAAAGGAACATATATAGACACATCTTTTTTTTCTATAAAAATTTTCAACATGTTCTATCCATTTATTTGTTAGAATATTTTATATTTTTTCTAAAAAGTTGCTTAGTCATTTGTTATAATAATAACTTATCAAATTATTTCAAGTTACAAAAAAAAATGAAAAAAATATGAAAATAATGCGAAAATAATCTGAAAAAAATCTGAAAAAAATCTGAAAATAATATGAAAATCGTAATGGGGGACAACCTTATATTTTCCCAATAAAATTAGGGTCCACCAGTTAGAAAACTTCATTCCACATTTTGATAAACCAAAATTGTTTTATCACAATTTGGGTTTCTTCCTTAAAATCGTGATCGTTGTTATGTTTGTTTCATCGTCTTTGTCAACCTTTAGGAGCGCATCGATGTTCTAAGGGGCATGGAAAAAGAAACAAATGAATAATGAGTAATGAGTAATGAAAAGTAAGCGATGATAGAGTGAAATGATGAAAGAGTAAACGATAGAGTAAATGGGAAAGAGTGGGCGACCACTTTGAACCTACCTTGACGTACGTCTGGACTCGGGAGATGAGCTCCGAGACCTTGTTCGCCGAATCGTGTATCCTCATCGCGTTGTTAGAAAAGTTTTGCGTGTGCAAATCGGTAAAGCATTTTTTTAAAAAGTCTACAAAATTGTTGCCATTTTTAGTTATCGAATTGTTGGATATGTATAACTTAATTTGATTATTTTGTTTGCATTTATTTATTAAATATATTTTTAAATGCTCTATATAATTTTCGTTATTTATATAAATATACTTTCTCTTTATTTTTATGTACATATTTAATTTATAATCTGATTTTATAAAAAAATAAAAATCATTATCAAAATAGTAGTTATAAAAGTAGGTATTATTAACAGGAGAATAAGATGAATCTTCTATTTTGCTATAATTTAAATTTAAACTTATTAAAATTGTTTTTTCTTTTTTTATATTTTTTATAAGCATTTCTTTATTTAAATTTGGCACATTATCAAATAGTCCATGAAAATTGTAAAAGTTTGCACTATCGATGTTAAACAGGGTTCTCTCATCCATTTGGCTGGCAATTTCGCTTACTTCATCATTTTTTACGCCATCCATTGGGTTGGAAAATGCTTGGACTTCGTCACCTTGTTCATCGTCACTGTCGGCCCAATCGGAATCTGCTTGAAATTCGCTACAAATTGGCATATGCATTTCATTGCTTTTCTTTCGCTTCAAACTTATGGATAAACAACCATGCTCTTCAAACTCTCGCTTATTGCGCTCGCCATTCCCTTTGTCATGTTGGGCGTTTGCCAGGTCGACACCACCGTTCAGTTCGCCAGTGGTTCCCGTGTCAGCCCGTTTTTCTACCTCGTTAGTTACCTTTTCAACCTGGCCATCAGACTTCGGGGCCTCCCCACCCACCTGTGGAGTGCTTATGAAGTCCTCCAGATTTTCTAAAACATTTTTAAAATGAAAGCAGCTTGTCACAAATGTGTTATCGTCACATTTGATCATACAACTTTTTTTATTTTCTAAATAGTTATCAAATATATTTTCACCAAAATAAATAACATTGCTATATCTTTTTTTCCATGTTTTAAAAATTTTAGGATATATATATTTTGTTTTTTTAATTTCATCAAAGGATTTTCTTTTCTCAATTATGTTACTCTTTAAAGATATTTTGATTTTTTTACTTCCATTTTCCCATTTCAATTTATCTTCCCCTTTATCTGGATATTCATTATTCTGTTCTTTTTGATCATCCCCATCTTTCGTAAAATGGTTAGATGGTGTATTGCCATAAATATTTTTATATTCTTCTTTAAATATAAAGAAGAACAGATTATTTTTATTCATATGTTTAAAATTTTTTAAATTAACATTATCTATATAAATTGGTGGGATACTTTTTTCATTTAATTTATGGATATCTATATTTCTTAATTTACAAAATTCAACAATATCAACTTTATTATTGATTAAATAGTTCATCCATATAGAATATATAGTAGCATATTTTTTTTTTTTTATTTTCTTTTTTTTAAAATATTCAATATAATTATTCATACTAAATATTTTATTACGTGAATCATTGTAACTATCATATATTTTGTCTTTCCATTTATTCCATAATTCTTCAAATTTTTCATCACTACCTTTTGCTGCATCTATAATATATTTATTTTGTGATATATCTGGATTGAAGTCCAAACAATTTTTAAATATAAGTTTTATATCATTATAAACTTCATTAGGTTCTTTATAAATTCCATTTGTTAAATTATTAGTAACTGTTGTATAATCCATTGGCTTTGCTATTTTTATTTTATATTCTTCTTTGATTCGATCATTTATATTTTTATCATATAACACTGGTATTTTAAAATAAATAGAATTACTATCATTCTTTAAAACTTTTAATATATTATTCTTTATTAAATTTTCCCATTGATTTGTTATCTGTTTATTTATTTCGTTATTCACCGTTTTTTTTGTTACAAAACTTGAGCTTGCATTTTTATTATTCCCACTTTCGTCATCTTGGCTATGCTCTCCATCGTGCTTAGTCTCTCTTTTCGTTTCCACTTTATCAGTATGTATCGATTCTTTTTCTCGCTGTTCTAAAGTCAAATATGTAGAAGCTTTTCTATCCGTTTCAACACTATTTAGTTCATCTATTTTTATATTATCCAATTTTAATTTTATTCGAAAAACCGATGATTTTTTTTTATTTTTGTTTGAATCATCCTTAGTAAGGTCAGCACTATTTTTTTCTTTTACTTTCACATTTTCAGAAATGTTTACATTATTTGTAACATCTGTTTCGTTATTGATTGATATTTCTTCACCGACTTTTGAACCCCTTTTATCATTTTTAGTATCATCAATATTTTCAAACAATTTTGAAAAATACTTTTCATCTTTTTCATAATAATTATTGAACGAAGTTAAAATATTTTTGGCTTCTTTTGTTCCTCGTATAGAAATTATTAATTTATAAAATTCCGATTGATAATGCTTTAACGCATTTTTTCGCATATTATATAAATTTATTTTTTCTTTTTTGTTTTTTTCAGATTCTATAATATTTATAGAATTCTCAAATAATAATAATATATCATCATTAAACTCGTTTTCATCTTTATACATTTCATAATGTAACTTACTATGAATTATATCGACATTTGTTTTTTGTGCTACAGATGTGTCTATGCATTTTCCTATTCCTCCATCTTTTCCAATATCTTTTTTTTCTTTACTCTCAGAAAATATTTCAGAATAATCACTTGCATCATTCAAACATTGAAATACCTTTTCCTTTTTTAATCGATCTAAAAGTTGTGATAATCGTCGTTTAATGCTTCTATTTATAATTGTTGGATTCTCTTTTACATTATTATTTGCATTTTTATTTAAATATGTACTATCCGTTCCTACATCTAATTTGGTATTATCACCATCTTCAACCTTGTTACCCTTAACAGGTTTGTCAACTGTTTTATTGTTATTTTTATTTTTTAATTCAACCCCTTTTTCATCACATTCACTAAGATTAACTACATCATTATTATTTGTTTGTCGTCTTAAAACGATTCTCGATTTTGTTGCATTTTTGTTTTTATTTGTTTCAACTTCTTGTACCTTTTTCCGATTCACATTTATTCCTTTACTAACTGGTTCGCTCGATTTTTTCTTATCATCCTTTTCATTACCCTTCCCTTTTACGGGCGCGCTTTTTTTTTGCCCCGAAGTAGTGCTACTAACATTGGGACCGTCCTTCTTCCCTTCTTTCGTATCTTTCGTATCTTTCGTATCTTTCGTATCTTTCGCTTCTTTCGCTTCTTTCCCTTTTAGTTTGCTTTTTTTCTCGTCGCCATCTTGCTTCTTCGTTCTCAAACTCCGTCTCGTTTCCATTCACAGTATAGTATGGTCATAATATTCGATGGGAATCCCGTTTTGTGTTAGCAGAATCAAATGAATCGGAAAGTTCTTTACAAGCATGTGCATATGCGTAGTTAGTCCACCTTTGCACAGGACATGAAACAAACAACGATTATAAAAAATATTTAAATATCAACATTTATTAATTTGTGTATACACTAGTTATAAATAAAATATTTTTCATTTTTTATTTTTTCACAATCATCATCACATTAATTATTTACCTCTTAAAAAATGGAGTACTTCATTACTTTTTTATAAATATCTTATAATAACAAAAAATTGGAAAACTGTTTTGAAACTTTACAAAAACACATGATATAATTATGCATTTGTAGTGATACTTTTTTTATTTCTTTTATATTTCCCACCTAAACACCTAAAATATAGTTACAACAAATGTTTTTATTAGTTTGGTAAATCATTCATCGTACGATTAATGATATATTTATTTCCATCCATGTTTACAAATCCTTTTACAGTTTTAATAAAAAAAATATTTTCTTTTTTTTCCTGTTTGTTTTAAACAAAATTATTCAAATGTTTAATCATATGTAGTTAATATTTTCAATAAGTATATGCATCTTCGCTATGTATGTATGTTTTTTTTTTTTTTTTTTTTTTTTTTTTCTCACATGTATTGTCCAAGGGCTAACGGGCATAAAAAATTGTAAATGAATGCGTAAATTATTTTGCAGTTTTTTTTGTCACAATTTTTCCAGAATTTTTTCTTTTTTTCCAACTTTATTTACGTTATTCTTCAACTTCTTTGTTTCCATACCAACCCCTATTTAAACTTTTCTTTTTTTAGTGACATAAACATGAGTTTTCATTTACTTATTTCGTTCAAACAATAATATAACTATCAATCTCTCACAACTGACATGACGAAATATATTTTATTTTTATTACTACAAACATAAAGAGATAAACATAAAAGCATTTCTCTTTTCACATACTTAACTGTTTTAGTATAGAACTATAAATTTCATGGCAAACTAAAATTTTTTTTTTTTTTTTTTTTCTAATTCTTTTCAATATGGCTGAAGTTAACTTTTGTGAAGAATGTAATAATATTTTGTATGCTAGGAGTGACAAAAAAAATAAAAAACTTATTTATGTTTGCCGAAGTTGTGATTATATTTCAAATCAACAAAATGAAAACAATAACATTGTAGCTCGTATTAACTACAACTACAACAGAAAGTAACTCCCACTACTCTCTTACATTTATATGCGAACAATATGAACCGGAAGATAACCATCTTCCTGGATTGCATAAGTATAGCAGTGAAGTGCTACATGAAATTTTTCTTTGCATGCTTCATCTTTTCTACCACTTCTTATTTGCAGGGAAGATGTTTACATCCATCCTGAAACCAAAAATGATCCCGCTCTTGGACGGGTTCGAGATTGGATATGCAAACAATGCGGTAACACAGAAGCAGTTTTTTTACAACTCCCCGAAAAAATCAGCTACAATCCAATGGCATTAATTTATGTATGTACAAATAAAAATTGTCAATATTGGGAAAAAGAAATACAACATTCTAATTATGATGCTTCAAATTATAATAAAAAAAATGGTGATCTTTCAAATCAATTCGATGAAATCGATTCCAAACTATATATTAAACATGAAAATGATCAGTCAATGGGTGATAGTAATAATAAGAGATGGTCAGCCAGAGCAGGAAATAAATATCCTCCTATCAAATCAGAAGTGTCTGATCAAAATGAAGAACATGAACAAGTTCAGTTAAAACAAGAACTGTTTAAAATTATATCTAGTAATCAAAATGCAGAGGAAGAAAATGCAGAACTTGGTGAAGCTAGCGATAGTAGTGTCGACGAATATTTTTAAAACCGAACTCAAAAAAAAAAAATCACCTAACTGTTCATATGCCCACTTTTATCTTCCTTACATTTCTACCTTTTTAATTATATTTTTATTCAACACATTAAATAATAATTTACATTTGTTTAAACTCAAAAAATATAAATTTTTTTAAAATTAAAAAAGTTAAAATATAAAAATAATTTAAAAAATACACCAAAAAATGAAATAAGTCCCAGGACACAGCGGAAAAAAAGGAAAAGAAAAAAACATGATTATAGCTCTATAAAATTGTCATCAATTTTTTCCTTCTCAACATAAGCAGCCTTGTTCATGCACATTTCTTGACAAATGGAATATGGATAAAGCTGCCCATTTTAATCTACCGTTTTGTACTTATCTATTATATTCTGAATGTTGTCCGAAACATAAATATCCTTTCCTATCTCTTCATTTATCATATTATGCAAATTAAAAATAAATGTTGAAAATTCAATTTTATTTGCACATGTTAATTTGTATTTTTTTAATATATCTAATAGATCTAATTTACAAATATGACAAGGATATAAGTTTGAAAAAGAATAAAAAAAATCTATATGTTTTTTTTTTTCATCTTCTGTTGGATTATTTGGATAGTTAGCTGAGACCGTATGTAGAATCATCCATGCGGCTCGTCCTATTTCACTTCGATCTGGAGGGTATATTTTTTTTACTCCACCAACTTTATTATTTTCTAAATGGTTTTCTTTTTTTCTATCATTGCATGAATTTTCATAACATTTTTTTATTTCCATTTTTGCAATACATAAATTTGTAGCATGTTTTTTTTTCTTATCTCTTGGTTCTCGAAATAATGGCAAGTTCTTTAAAACTGTTTTTCCTTTCTTCCTCTCTCTCCTCTTTATGCGTTTTTCATCATATATTAAATTTGCTTGGAAAAATAAACACTGCAAACTGCCTATTTATATATTCGTTCTTTTTTACTAATATGTATACCATACTAGTGTTGAGATTGATGTGAATAGCTTAATTTCCAAGAGGGGAAATGCTTTGCTGTTTTCTGCATATATGCATTATATGACCATATCAACTATCTGTTTTAGCTAATAATACATTAAAAGATAAAAAATTTAAAATAAAAAAATGATGCTTGCTTATAAAACTACAATTTTATTTATGTTGAAAATTTTTGTGAAAAAAACGACAAAAAAAATATAATTTTTCAAGCACATAAAGATTATTTAAAATCCGTTTTTGTTATATCATTGGTATGTTTTATCCAATCTATTTTCATTCCTTTGATGCTTATCACGTAATTTATTTTTACCGCATTTTTAGCAACCACAATTTGGTTATTTTATTTTTACATATATTGCATATTTTTCTTTCTTTTAATTTATCAAATTTTTTCAATTTTCAAAACTCACAAATATATATACTTTGTAATTTCATGCTATATGCATGTGTGCTTGTTCATAGTTTTTATCACATTAAAAATATCTTTTTAAAACTGAATGAATATTAACATTTTTCATTTTTACCTGCACAATTCAGAAAAAAATATTATTTCCTTGCCGATAGTCATATTTTTTTTTTTACTGAAAAATTTACACATAATTGCACACATACTGAATGAATGATTAATGTTAATATAGGGGTATTAGGACATGTAGATTCTGGGAAAACAAGTTTATGTAGGTGTTTAAGTGAAGTTTTGAGTACCTGTGCTTTGGATAAGCATAGGCAAAGTCAAGAAAAGGGAATAACCATTGATCTTGGGTTTTCATCATTTTATATAAAAAAAAAAAAAAGCCAAATTACAACTAGCCAAAATCAACATGAAGAAACTCAAAACAATAAAATAATACCCAAACACGAGTCAACCGCAAATGATAATGAAAATCAAAATGACGTAAAAAGAGAGGATATTAATAATGATTGTGAAGAGGGAAATATTCAAAATAAAAATATATCAAACGAAAATCCTGAAGATGAATTGATACAAATATGCTTAGTAGATTGCCCTGGGCATCATTCCTTAATCAAATGTATAGTAATGGGAGCAAAAATTATGGATATGATTTTTTTAGTCATAGATATAAATAAAGGGATACAAAAACAAACAATAGAATGCCTAGTTTTATGTCAATTTGTAAAAAGTGATATTATTATTATTCTAAATAAAATTGATTTAATACCTTTACATGAAAGGGATAAAAAAATAAATTCCATGAAAAAAAAAATTAAAGACGCGATAAATAAAACATCTCTAAAAAAGTTGTCATATTACATAGTTAGCTTGTCTGCTAACAGTAAAAATACAGGTGGTGACGAAATGGGAGAAAAAACACATTCCATGTGTGGAGACAGTCCAAACGAATTTAATCCTCGTTCTACCATTTTAAAAAAAGAAAAACCCGCAAGTGAAAACATAAATGAACTTATAGAACTATTAAAAAATGTTATAAAAATCCCAGTAAGAGAAAACAACCCAAGTTTTGAAGATTTTTATTTTTTATATGACCATTCATTTGAAATAAAGGGAAAAGGTATGGTATATACAGGAACTGTTATAAAAGGTAAAATAACAATAAATTCAGATATTTCAATATTGCCTTTAAATATAAAAGGAAAAATTAAAGATATACAAAGTTTTAAAAAAAAAAAAAAAGAAGGCTCATCAGGTAATAGATTATCATTTTTAATATCACATGACAATATTAAAAATTTGAAAAAAGTAGAAAGAGGTATAATTGTTCATGAAAAATCGAGTATATGTAATTTTACTGTATTTATTTGTAAAATAAAATTAATAGAATTTTATAAAAAAAGTATAAAAAATAAAGAATTGTTAACATGCATAATTGGTTTTGCTTCATCCCATTCTTATGGTTTCTTTTTTAAAAAGTTAAAAACAGAAAAAAAAAAGGAACACGAAAATAATTTACAGCATAATGGGAAAACAAATCCCAGTTGTCTTTCAAACAATAATGGATTTGATAGAAATGGTGATTACTTAATTATTGATGAGGTGGAATATTTTAACAATATAAATGATGAAACAATTTCAGAAAATGATTTATTTGAAGATGAAAACGATGAGGAAATATATTTTTTAGTTGTCTTGAATAAAAAAATATATGGATTTAATGGTGAAAAATGTATATTTTTAAAAAATGATGAGAATATAAATTGCAGAATATGCTTACATGGTAATATAGTAGACATAATTAAAGATAGTGGAATAAATTCCAAAATGAATAATTCCACATTTGTTATGAACAAAAAGCCATGTTTAAATGAACATGAAGATTATAAAAATTTTAAAATAATGAAAGAAAAAGAAAAAATTGGATTAATTGAAAAAGTAATTGACAACACTACTTTATTATGTAAAAATGTTTTTACCTCTTCAAATCAAGTCACAGCTTATTTGACCCAAAAAATTTATCTTATACCCATAGAACATCAAAAAAATAAAAATGTGTGCAAAACAGCAACCATTGGCTATATAGCCAAATCTTTTGCAAAAAATGGAAAATTCATTGCTCATTTTGATGATGATATTTCGCATATTAAGGACAATATAAAATCGTACATAATCATGATTAAATATTACAAAGACATTTTTACAAAAAGAAAAATTTTTATGTAAGAATATAAACAATAAAATTAAATAATTCAAATCACATGACTGGTGCATTTAACACTTACAAAAAAATTATGAACAAGTCAGGTAAAAAAAAAAAAAAAACTAGCCAAATGTGTACAAAAATATCAACCACTATATGATATATTTTGTTCTTTCCCTTATCATACTAATACATGTTTAACAAGAAACTTTTGTTCCTTCATATACTTTTTTAGGAACAACATATTTGTGGGTGTTTTTTTTGTACAATTTGCTCAAGTCAGCTTCTAACAAATTCGCTGTTTTAATTATATCCATTAATCTTTTTTTTCGTGGCAATTCTTCATTCATATAATGTAAATTTTTTTCAAAATTATTTCTCATCATATCTATTTGTGATACGAATGCAGATAATTTTGCTTCTTCATACTCGTTTTCTATATTTTCTAAAGAAAATACATGTATGCTTTCAGTTGCTGGAGATCGCTTTAATTGTGTGTCATATAGAGCTCTCCATATCGTTTCTTCCTCTACTGGACCTTTTGATTTTATTTGGACAAAAGAAGGTTGTAACATTTGAGATTTATTAATATCGTTTTGTTTCTTTTCAGATTTAGAATCTAAAATGGTGTTAGTATTAAATATATTTTCTTTTTTATTTTCATCATTCTCCTTGTTATCCTTTGGTTGTATTTCACTATATATTTGTTTCCAGTTTTCAAATTTTTTATAAAATTCCTCTTCAGCACTTTTTGTGCTTTCATATATTTGAATTAAGTTTAATGCAAGCTTCTGCTCCGTTTGTGATAAATGTTTTATGTCATACATTTTGTCACATGATATACTCAAAAAAGCAACAAAAACAAAGAAAATAGAGAATATGACCATCATTATTTTATTAATTTTGCATATATATGATAACACGTTTTTTCCCTTATGTTTATATTATAACTTTTTTTTATTTCATACAAAAGAGTACACACCCCATATAATATTTATAGGTATACACCAAAAAATTTGAATAATTTTTTTTAAAATTAAAAACCTAATGTTTACAGAATGAAACAAACTGCATATAGATAAGTCAATTATAACTCATACGCTTTATGTGCATACTTGCATACACAAATGTGCTTGTATAGGCATATAAAAAAATGTGATTTACAAACATGTAGAATAGGAAATAAAAAAAAATATGAATAATAAAAGATTAAACAATAAAAGGTTTAAATAAATAGGATAGACAAAAAAAATATATATATACTTTTTTTTCGTGTTAAGAGTATACTATCAAAGTAGCTCTTTATTGTGTATATACATTATAAAAAAGGATGAAGGCAAAAAAAAAACAAGTATGGCCTCTGTTAATTATATAAAACAATGGATGGAATTAATTCCTTATGTATATATTTACATATGCATATGTATGTGCATGGCAAATCTCTGAACTTGGTCACTCCTTCAAGTAGACATTTGCAGGCAGAGTACCCAAAAATTTTGATCTTTTATAGTCGTTGAATCTGAGAGAATAAAAATTATGAATACTCTCAAATGAGTTAATATAAATCCATAAAAAATGTGAAAAATAAATATTCATATTATATGCATATATATATTATTCATTTTATCATCCCTAACCTCCCAGTTACTAAATTCCCAGTGAATGAACCAAAATACATACCCATGATTGAAAAAAATGGTATCATTATTGCTTTGCTCTTTATGTCATAATATTTAAACATTCTAAGGCTGTACAGCGGAAGCAATATCGATCCTTTAAAAAAAAAGAAATGCAATCAAGCAAATGTTGTTAAGAAAATGTATGAATAGCTTGGGGAAGTACACCAACTTATGATTCATTTTAATTAGACTTACCAACAAAGGAGTACATTTTGCATTTAACCTATGAAAATAATGAAAAAAAAATATAAATAAAATTTAGTTTATGAACAATGCATAATATAAAGCTATAAAAATTGTCACTAATTATCTGTACTGTCATATGCACACATTTTTTTAATATACTCACAAAATGGGAAATCTACATGCATATACTCATTTTATGTTACCTGCTTTTCTATATCTTTCTGTCGTGTATTTAAAATGTCTAAAATGCTTGCTGTATTAATATTCGGGTTGCTAGAAGCATCACCTAATAGGGGTATGAAAAAAAAATACAAGTACATTATATAGACGAATATTCTACATATGCTTGCACAAAGATATACATGTATTTTCTATAAATACCAAAGGCAATATTACCTGAATAAACATTTGAAAGGACTTTAATCACATCACTACTATTTAATTTGTTACATTTATTTCCAATAGTAAAAAACGAACATCGAATAAAAAGTTTTTTTAAAAAAAATATATTTTTCTTTTTATTATTTTTCGAGTATGTGTGCTCAAGTATTGTTATATCTGATGGCACCTGTAAAAGGAATACGCAAGTAGTTGTATACATGTACCTATATAAGCATTCATTTAGCATGAACATGTCATAAAATTTGGTGAGGAGGAAAAGTAGTTACCTTTATATATGCCATCTTGGAATAAACAAAAAGAAAAAAAAAGCAAATAATAGGAAATAAAAAAAGATCCTAACTAGTATATAATTTCTATTGAACTGTTATAATATCCATTTGTTTTCAAAATAAAAAAAAATTAAAAAAATTCTTAAGGGCCAATTCAATCCAACTTTTATTCTTCAAAACATAAATACACGCAAAAAGAAAAAATTGGTAAAAGTAAATTATCGATATCGTTCAAATAAGCCTTAAAAAAATAAATGAAAAAGTAAAGGCGGAAAAAAATTAATACATATAAAAAAATATGCATATTTACCAATACAGATTTTTACATAATTGTATGACCATATGCACATGTACATATTTTTACTACACAACTGTGTAATTATTTGGCTAGCCTTCATAATATATGTATACATATAATATAGAATTTATTTTTAATTTTATTTTTTTCTCCTTTTTGCTAACCTCAAATATAGCTCCAAATAATGATATAATGAAGCATTCTTTTATATTAGTAAAATTTGTTTTCTTCAAAAATAAGTACAAAACATCATATATATATAAAATCATATTATGTTAACCTAAACTTACACGCATGTATGTGCATAATTATTAACGTCTATGTTAATATATTTCTATGTTTTTTTTTTTTTTTTTTTTTTTTTTACCTGGAGGTAGCTAAAAAAAAGTAGCGATACGAAGGTAGTACAGAAAAAAAAAAAACAACCTAAAAATGTAGAAAGTATGAATAAATTTGCACACACATAAACAGAATAACATAATGCCTGTATATATTATGTAACACATTTTTACCTAAATAGGATTTATTATTTGTATTCGTAACTTTTGGTGTGGGATATAAACGCCCTCCTATTGCCGCCTTAAAATAAAAAAACATAAAATAGAATGAATAAACCTGTACATATAAAACTACTGTAACACGTAACAAAAATACACCATGATAATTACTCATGTATTATAAAATATTTAAAAAAAATAAAAACTAAATAATAATATCGTCTAACAAATGAATCCCCTATGCATATGGAATATAATCCAGAACAATATAACATTAAATTTGTTTCTCGAAATAAATATCTTATTTCTTTCTTATAATAATTATAATTTGTGTTGCTCAAAACAACATCGGCAACAATTGGCAAGTATGCTCTAAAAGAAAATTCCATAAAAAAATTTATTAAATTTTAAAAAATGATAACTCATGTTCCTATTCACACACACACACGCACACATACAATATATAGCTATACTACCACTATCTCAATTAGTGACACTATTTTATCATTGTAAAAATATACCCCGCTAAAAGATATATGTGTGTTAAAATAAGTCCATGCCGATCTCTATCATCGATAAATCTATCAAAATAAAAAAAGTTTAAATACATTTTTCGCTTCAGAAACAATAGACAATACTGTTTATGCACATTATATACATATGTAACCTTGTAAGAAATAAATTCAGCCAGTTGTTGGAATTAAATGCATGTTCGTAGTTTTTTCGTAAAATCTCAATCAGAATAAAAAGGGCCAGTATAAATGACAGCACTACTGTGAGCAACTCAACCTGAAATGAAAAATGCCAAACAAATAAGTAAATGTAGATCGACATAAATACATGATACACACTTCTTGCACAGCCAAATGTGTCGACTTAAATTTGTATATTCTTACCTTTCCTGCCCAAAATGCTAAATTAGTATTCAAAAAAAGAAGGAAATGGTAATGCTTCCTTACATATATTAAATTTTCTTGTTTTTTTGTTAAGAAGTTTATAAAAATTAAATACAATAGTGTTATGAAAAACCATGATGCTATTAAAATCAAATTATCATTCCTTCTTATAAGGTTCATTGCATAATCTAGAAATTTTACGTCTGCCAACAAAGTTACAATAATTAAGTCTATAGTAAAAAAAGCTTTAGTAATACAAAACTACAAACATAATATATAAACATATTTTTCATTTTTTTTGAATAACTATTTAACCATTTATATTTCCTGTGTTATGCTCTTTTAAAAAAAAGTTGTATATATTGTAGGAAAAAAAAATAAATGTTGCTATAATAATATTCGTTCTGTTCTTTTTTTTGTCTTTTCCATTTTGTATAAAATATGCACAGTATCCTCCATATAATGCTATGCTCAATATCTAAAAGAAAATAAATGACATCGAATATGCAAATGTGCAATATATTTTACATGTATACCCATAGACATTTCCATTTTATATTACCAATTTGCTTAAAACTAAAAAAATTACTCCAGGAAATGCCTTAACATTTAAATAGTTGTAAGTTAAACTGTATAATGAAGCGGTTAAAAAAAATGCTCCAATCGAACTTATAAGTATCCCATTCATAAATGAAAATACTCTAAAAAAGAAAAAGAAATAACGAAAAATAAGAGACTAGCAATTAGGTAAAATAAAAAAAATATAAAATAAATCTACCAACCTATTTGCCAAACGAAATATTGCCACTAATAAAATATGATAAAAGGTGAAAACCACCATAAAAAGCAAAAAACATATAAATACATTTTCTTGCACTTTTATTATAGCTGCGTAAAAAAAGGTCAAAAAAAATATGCATGTGAAAAATGTGATTGCATTGTGTTAGGATTATATATGCAAGTGCTATCTCTACAAGCGATCTATTATTTAGCATTCATTCACACGGACAAACATATGAACAGTCGGGTGATTGCCCATTTTGGATACCTAAAGTTATAGCGAACAACGAGATATGGGACAAAATATACGACAAAATGTTAATCTTAACATATCTCAGACATACACTTGAAATAGCAAATATGTTTACAAAAACAAGAGATAATTTTGCGATCTCTACAAAAGTAAAAAAAAATAAAAATAAATAAATCACAAGGTATCCACATATGAACTTATTTTGCTTCCCTTCAATATGATTGAGAAACTTACCATAGCGAAAAATGCCATATTTAAGGAACAGGAGGGTAGACAAGAGTGGCAAAAAATAAAAATAAAAAAAATTTTCTACATATGTACACACAAATAATTTTAAAAAAGCAATTGATAATTTTGTTTTTTTAGAAAAATTATAAAGTTTATTATTTTTTTTATTCTTTATAATATTCGATGAACTTGATAATGTCTCGCCTTTATAATGTTCTCCTATACATAAGGAGCAACTAATAAATGGAAAGGAATTGTTATTTTCCCATTTTTCATAATATAAATTAATAACAATTATTGTGTTACATAAAGCTGTTAAAAATAACCATATATATATATACTGGTAGGAAATAAAAATATTTTTTCGTATTATTGTTATAATCAGCAAACAAACTAAAAGGATATTAACCATCCCAATGTCTTCTATTAAAAAACGATATGCTCTATTTAACATTTTACAAAATTAATTTATAAGTAATTTATAAGTAATTTAATATTTTTTCATCATTTTTTTCATCATTTTTTTCATCATTTTTGTTACTAATTTAATGAAATAAGTACATCATCCTGCATTTTATTTTTTTTTTGCCATTTTAATGGAGAATTAAAAAAATATAAAATACAGTAAATAAAAAAGCGAACAAAAGAAATATGCATGGAAATCTCATACTAATTATCAAAGAATGAGAGGAAAAAAAAATTGAGAAAAGTTTATAATTTATTTTTAGTAAACCAGGAAAATTCACAAAATAACAAAATAGCAAAATAACAAAATCAATAAAACACCAAATGGATAATAAGTTGTATCCTGTGAAAAAGGGATGCACCACTACGTGTGTGTGTATACATATGATATTATAAATGATGAAAGAAAAAAAAAATTATTTCATCATTTGAAAATTTATCCCTTTTATTATCATACATTTGACTACTCGTAATAAAAAAAGTAAGTACTAACCGTTTTTGTGACAAAATGGATATAAGGAATATCCACTTTTAGTATTCCCTTGGCATTCTCTTTATTTTTCTTCTTTTCCCCCATTACATATAAATATTTTAACAATTGGCTAACCAGCTAGCCAAAATGTCAAAAAAAAAAAAAAATAGCTATAAAATAGTAATAAACGGGTATCACCTCAATATGACAAAACCTATACTACACTTTTATAACCAAAAAGGTCACGAATATTATTGATACCATATTTGATCATGGTTGGTCTTTCTAAACTTAATCCCCATGCCATCACCGAAACATCTTTTGGAAATCCCATTGGCATTAACATTTCAGGTCGAAATATTCCGCTATTCCCAACTTCTAGCCATTTTTTATGTTCTTCATGATATCCATAAACTTCCATAGATGGTTCAGTATATGGATTAAAAGTTGGCTTAAATTTTAATTTATGTATTCCTATATATTTATAAAAAGCAGATAACATTGCTATTAATTGTGATAATCCAATATTTTTATCAATTACTAATCCTTCAATTTGATGAAATTCTGCTAGATGGGTACTATCTAAATTTTCATTTCGAAATACTCTATCGATACTAAAATATTTCCTAGGTATAATATGTCCTTTTTCTTTATATAGCTTAGCTAATTTAAATAAAGCTCGACAAGAGTTTGCAGTAGTATGAGTTCTTAAAACATTCTTTTTACTTTCATCTAACTTCCAATTATAGTTCCAACCAAAACTTCCATAATCACCATGTGTGTGCACTCTTTTTATATTATCAATATATTCTTTATCAATGAAATTGTCTTGAGAATATTCAGGATATTTTACAAAAAATGTGTCTTGCAAGTCCCTACTTGGATGTTGTTGTGGTATATATAATGCATCAAAGCACCAAAAAGAAGATTCAACATAATTTTGTGTATTCATTTCTTCAAATCCAAGAGAAATAAATATATCTTTAAAAAATCGCATTTGTTTTGTTAAAAGATGTATATTGCCTTTATTAATTTTTTTACCACTTGAAAAAAAATTATATTTTTTTATGTCATATTTTTTATATTCATTATTTTTTATTAGTAAATAATTTAAATCTGTAATTTGTTTTTTTATTTCTTTTTTAAAATTGCTTGTTTTAATTACTTGGCTATATGTTTTTTTTTTTATTTCAATTAATTTACGTTTTTTAAGCTCATTAATTATTTTAATTCCACAATCAGTACTACCATTTTGTGACTTTCCTTTCGCTGAGTATAGATTATTAATTTCTTTAAGAAGGGATTCTTCTTCATTACCTAGTCCATTTATTAAGGCTAGACATTTTTGTGTTGTATCTTCCAATTGGCTATTTACATTATCTAAATTACAACATAAACATTTTTCAACTTTATTTAGTTGCACTAATTTTTCTTTTAAATTTATATTTAATCCGATCTCTCCCTTTTTGCCATATAACTTTTTTAACTCATCCATAGGACATTTTTTTTTTTCATAAATATATTTTAAGACAACAAATTCAGGAGATCCATGTTTTAAATATTCTTTTCCTTCCTCTGTTAATTCATATATATTAAAACTTTTAACAACATTAATAATATAATATAATGTTTCTAATTTTTTAATCATCCCTATTACTTTATTATGATCTATCCCATATTTATTACTTAGGTTTATTGAGTTTGCATGTTTATTTCTAAACACTTCTATTCCCTTATCTTTTTTTAAATTATTATAATAATCGATATCTTCTTTTTTTTCATTTTTTAAATCTTCGTTATTTATATTAAATTCGCTTTCCAAAATGTTTAAAAAATCAACTAACTCTTCATTCCTTTTATCTTCCTCTGTACTTATATTCATTTTTGATTTATGATGTATCGTATACTGTCTACCTATTACCAATGCTACAAAATATTGGATGTAAAACTCTGTCGATTCTCTTTATGTTTTAACTTCGACAATGCTGACTATTTATATAGTTTCGTTTTTTTTCTTTTATTATATATTTTACTAAAGAAGAATGATGTGCCTATATTTATACACGGATATGTACATCCCCTTTATTTATTATACCCCTGTTGTTACTCTATTTAGCTTATTACTTTCTTGTTTCTAAGTTTTGAAGATTTTAAAAATTTTCTAAATTATAGTGGGCATTGAACTTGACGAAAATTGGCATTCCTTGTAGAAATGCAAAAATAATTTTGTATAAAAAATATTTTTTTTTTCAAAAATTTTTATGACACTTCTTTGGTGAATTTGCCATAAATGAGGTTACCTTTTAGCCAATTATGTAGCAATACCTCGAATTCTTTTCTTTTTTAATTTTAAAAATTTATCCCTCCCTGTTTCGTTTTTCATTTCGTTTTTTCTGAATTTTTTCTGAATTTTTCTGAATTTTTCCGCATTTTCTCACCGTTCAGGCCAAATAATTTACAAAAAATTTTCGCCGATTTTTAGCGCCCCTACATTTTATATATGCCAAAAATACGCATTAAAATTGGGGGGAAAGAAAAATAAAAAATAAATAGAATGTACATAAAAATTGTAATGAATTAAAATTGTATAATAAATTAATATTACAAAAATAGCATAGCAAACAAAATTGGATGAATACCTTTTTTGCAAAATTCTTCTATTTATACTTAGTAAAATTTTACAAACTTGATTATTTAAAAAATTAAAAACAATTATAATCATCAAATGACAGCACTACTTTTGTTGTAAAATATATTATGCAGCTTTTCAAAAAAAAAATATAACTCCTTGTGAATACTTACATAAGGAATGACAAACATTGATAATATCAATTATGTATGATTTATTAAACTAGCGATCAAAATGGAGGAAGAATCACAAAAGAAAAATAAAAAACAAAAAATTAAAAAAAGCCAAAAACCAATGACAGTAAGTAATAGAAAACCTTTTAATGTATTTGATAAAAGTAACAAAACATCAAAACCGTTAGTTCGAGACCCTCGGTTTTCAAATTTGTCAGGTAAAATATAATAACATGTCACTATACAAAACGAAGTATAGTATAACCATATTCTAAACTTAAAACGTGTTTATGCATACATCTGTTTTATTCTTAATGTATATGGCATGATTTGTAAATATGAAAAAAGGCATACCCATAGATTGAATAGTGAAAGGGTAACCTACCCACCATTTAAACATTGCCACAAAAACGATGGGAAAAATAAATATATGCCTCTAACATATTGTGCAATTTACTTTCTCTTTTATAGGCTCATTCAATCCTAATTTTTTTCGGAATGCTTACAAATTTTTATATGACACAAGGGAACATGAAAAAGAAGCGATTGAAAAGAAATTAAAAAGTAAAAATTTAGACCCCGAAGAAAAAAGTAAATTAAAAAATGCATACAGTAATTATAAAAATACAGATGCAATACTTAAAAAAAAGGAAGAAGAAAGAAAATTAAAATCACAGTTAGTTAAACAAGAAAAAGAAAATATTTTAAATAAAAATAAAACACCATATTATTATAGTGATAGAAAAATTAAAAAGATGGTACAAGAAAAGGGGGAAAATAAAATTGGTATGAAAAAAATTATTAAAAAAGAAAAGAAAGTCTTACAAAAGGAAAGACGAAATAATATGATCCCCGAAAGAAGATATGTCGATCAAAGTTAAAATAAAAACCAGAGCACGGCATTACTTAATATGTATGCATAATATAGAGGAATAAATCCCAAATGAATTCTTCGTTTACTTTGAAAATAGCTAAAAAACGAGGTTCCCAAACATTCCTATTTTATGCATATATATGGGTTATCGTTTTTGTTTACCCACATTTTTTCATCAATATTTTCTCGTCCCTTTTTCTTGTTTTTATTCGTCATGATTTTATTTGACCATTTCCAATTTTCATAAACACACGCATATGCTCCTCCCGATTAAGGAGTTAAACTCGGAGATGTTCGATTTTGCATATCCATTACAATTTATTTCGTTTTACGATATTATTTTTTATTTATTTTTATGGAACAGCAAATAATCATCTCCAAACATGTGTGAGGTATACTACACTTTTTTTGTATATTTTTTTCTACATTTTTTGCAACCCTATTTATATGCATATTTATTTGTTAACCTTTTTTTATTTAAAAATTTTTTTTCTATTTCAAACGTAACAATATTACCAAATTTGCTAAATCCGCTTCTTCATTAAAATGGCAAGGTTTGAATATATAATTTTTTAAATTATTTAAAATAAAAAAAAACTATAAAAAAATTTCTATATTTCCGGGTGTAGAAAATGTACATACAATATAAATATATTTTCTTTATTAGCATTCACATGTTTATACCTTTTTTGATATTGAAAAATGCGTTTCCTAGTACTTAAAAAAAAAACAAAATACAATTTTAGCATCCTTATGAATGCTTATTTTTCTGGTTTAATCAATCGAGAACAAAATAATAAAATCACTGGAAATGTAATTAAATTTGACACAAGAAAAGGATACGGATTTATAAGTATTACAAAATATTATAGATATGCATATAGAAATATGTTTGTTAAGTATTTTTTCATTTTTTAATTCCCATTATGTTTACACTACTCTATATGAAAGTTTATATTTAAAGTACTTATTTTGCTATTATTTTATTTCTTTATTTTCGAAGAGCCCAATGATGGAGGACCGGATGTTTTTGTCCATTACACAGAGATCTGCCAAAGTAACATTTTTATTACGTATAAGCATTATATATATATATATATATATATTTTGGCTAGCTTAAAATATATTATGTACAACCTTTTGATAATTATATATTTTGTAGATAGAACCTTTTCAGTAACAAATGAAGAAAGAAAAAAGTTGGAATGGCAATCGAACATAAATTTAACGAACAAAAAAGACGAGTTTAATTATGAACAGGATAGCCAAAAAAAAAAAGAAATTCAAAATGAATTTAAATATTTAATACCTGGGGAAAGAGTTAAGTTTCATGTTATTTATGATCAAAAAAATCATTCAAGCAAAGCAATAAATGTTGAATTTATTGACTAAAAAGGTGGAACCACAATATATAGAAAGGCAAGAAGATAGGGATATATCTTTCATGATCATCTTTTATTTTTTATGTGTACCAATTTAGAAAACTTATACGAGTAATGCATACTATACCGAAAGTTGCGAACAAATTTATTCTTAATTAGTCAACTATTTGAAGTTTCAATAATTTACGTCCCCCTTTATTATTCACACAAATTGTTTCTATAATCATTGCCATACTTAGTTTTTTTTTTTTTTTTATTATTTTTTAATCCATTTGAATTGCCCATTTATTTATTCATATTATTATCATATTTGTCACATAAATTGTTTTTGTAATTTTTTTTTATTTGATCTCTTAAAAATTTACCATATAAAAAATAACACAATATAGCAATGCATACTACGTCATATAAGTAGTATCATAAAATATGTATTACATTTATTTTATTTCCAAAAAAAAAAGTATTAAAATTATATGAACAAACACCTAATTTTCTAATTTTTTTTTTTTTGGTCATAACAATTTGGTGATTTATAATACTCATTTAAAAGAAAAAAGTAAAAATGGCTAGTTATCAATTTTTTAGCTACATAGATTTATACAAAATTAATAATGTCAATTTAGATCCTTTTACTGAAGTATTTAATGATGAGTTTTATTTGAAATATATTTATAAATGGCCACATATGAACATTATCACAAAGGAAATGGATGATCATATCAGCGGATATATTATAGGTATGCAAATAATAACATCGAAATTGCCTGACCATGTTCATATGTACATGTAAAAAAGGGAATAATTTTTTTGGAGAATTTTATACCCAATTTATATGTGTGTGAAAATGGATATTCTTTATAAAATATCGTTATAAACCTGAACTAGCCATAGATAAACTAGCCACACTTTATTTAAACTTTTTTTTTTGTAGGAAAAGAAGAAGGTCTAGATAAGGAATACCATGGACATGTAACGGCATTATCCATTGAAGAGGATAGTCGACGAACTGGGAAAGGTGTTGATTTAATGAATGAATTTGAAAAAATATCTAATAATATTCATAAGGGAAATTTTGTAGATTTATTTGTTCGTATAACAAATGAACCAGCAATAAATATGTATAAAAAATTAGGTTATATTGTTAATGAAGAAATTGCCGATTATTATTGCAATAATGAAAGTGCTTTGGATATGCGAAAATATCGTAATGGATAATTTGAATAATAAAAAAAGGGAAAATAATACAAGCCATAATTAATAAACAAACTTATAAGAAAGGATGTGTGTGCATAAATATGACACTATAATCTGGATATCCCTTATATTATTTTCTTTCTCTTTACTCGTTTATTTTTATTGTAATATTTTTCATAAGTCCAGCTTTATGATGATGCGAATATATGTATATATTCCCCACCTTTTATTTTCCACATAATGCCAAATTATGTAATATTATGAACGTACATATAATTTATGTATATTTTTTTTTTAATGCTACCATAATTTCATTATATTTTATTCGTATAATTAACCTATTTAAATTTATTTTTTTCAAGTTTTAAAACTTTTATTTAAAAAAATACATATATAACATTGTAGAATGATATATGCGAATATTTTCAACTCCATTTTCATTTTGTGTGGATTTACATAATATACCAAGCACTCGCACAAATATACTTTATGGAAAAATGTTTTGAAAAAAAAAAAATATATATGAATAGCACATACGAAGGTTAAAGGATTATTATTTTATTTATTTTGGTAGTATAATATATACGTGCATAATATATGAACATAAATATACACATATATGAATATTCTTTTGAGAAATTTACAAGCAATGTACTATAAATATGGTTAAATAAAACATTTTAAACCACCATTGGCTTAGCAAATGTGCATGCATATGTATAAACTATTTTCCAATAATGCATATATACATACTCTTATTTTCTTTTCACTTTAATCAAAAAAAATAGCTTCATTAAGCATGGTAAAAAAATAACTCTATTAAAAAAAGAAAAAAAAACACACACACAATATCAAAGATAAAAACAAAATAAAACACTACCCATTTATATTCATAAATACGCAATAATTTTAAAGAATAAAATTTGCATTGTCAATTTATCGAAAGTTATTCCTCCATATACGTACTATATGCATACTATATAAATACTAAAACGACAAATCACAATGGAAAACCTTCCTATAAATCTTAAAAGCTTAAAAATAAATCATGGAGCTGTTCGAAGGCTTTTTAAGGAGTTATGCTATTATGAAAAAGAAGAACAAGAATTAAAAAATAAATTAAGTAGCGCCAAGGTTCGTTCATACATACTCTCTAATTAGTTAATAATAAAAATGATAGATCCCTTTTATCGACAAAATTAGCTTAGCTTATTTAAATTTGTCTTATAGAAAAATAGCTATATCTTATTTTTCGATATATATTCATTTCATTTTGTTTTATTTAATATTTTATGTAGGACGAAAATAAATCATCAAATCAGATTGCCAGCGCTGATGATATTTTACAAGAAACAATACGAGTCCTTGCACACACAAATGGAAATTTTCAAAATAGCCTTAAAAAATTAATTGAAATAATTAATACTAAATTTGGAAATATCCTCGAAATAAATTCCAAAAATATAGCATTTTGTTCAAATTGTTCTGAAGAAGATTTAAAAGAAAAATGTGGAGAATTATATGAAGACCTTTTTAAAGAAGTTAATGCAATTAATGATACTTTACAAAATATTTTCGAACATATTAAGGATATGACATTACCTATTTGCAACCCTAACATTACTAATAATACAGTTACACCAAGAGAAAATTGTGTAGAAATATAAAGACAAAAAAATAAAACTTAACTTTTTTTCATATAATTAATATATTTCCGTATATCTTATAAAATTCTATTATATTGTTTACTTTTTTTACTTTTCGAATTTGTACATATTTCCTGAATTATTATTTATTCATTATATGCCTATCTTTCGTCCGCGTTCTATTTTTATTCTGACATTCTCATAACGCATTAACAAAATTAAAGAGCAATTGCTAGACAAAAAATCTATTTTTTTTATGACCAGTCTAGTCATATAATTCCGTTCTCATTATAAATGTAATAATAATTGAGGAATGAAAAAAGTTAGCAAAAATATAAAATAAAGCTAAATGGGGCATGCATATATTTGAGTATACAACATAAAAATATAGCGCACATTAAAAAGTTTTTTTTGTGACAATTTAATTTTCATAATGTTGTAGTTTTTACACTATTATGGATTTATACTTTTGCTTAAATTTTTGTTTGTATTTCTCCTAATTTTCTTTATCCCTTTTCAAATTTACATGCATTTTTTAAATTAAAAACAATTCTGTACATTGAGATTAAAAAAATATGCACATACAGGACATGAACTGATATACATACACGTATATACACACACATATATCCAATTATTACCTAATACTAATTTAAAAAAATGTGCGCGTATTTTTATTTTTCGTGATAAGAACAATATTATAACTATAGGAAGAAAATCCAAAAAAGGTACTGAACAAGGTAGACAAATTAAAAAGAAGAAATCACTATAAGTAGCGAAATTGGAAAACGCCATATTTTCCAAAAATATATGAACAATTCAGGCAAATTAAATTAAAAAAAAAAATTCTCCCCAAAATAAGCCTAATTTAGCCAAGTGAAATAAATAGCTAACCAAAATACATTTAAAAAAAAAAAAAAATGGGGACTAATATAATGATAAAAACAAATGAAAATGGAATTTTTCGAATAATCGAGAATATCAGGAATTATCCACAAACGCCTGTTTTTACTGTAGAAGATAAATTTCCTATTTTGAATTATTTCACATTTTCATGGTTAGCAAATAATTATTCCTTTCACAATTTAAGAAAAGAAAAAGTAAAATATATACATATGTATGTTTCGCATTGTGCAACCTATGTAACTATGATGTTGTGGACACACATTTTTGTTTACATAAATTTTCATTTATTTCATTTTTAACAATTTTAGGGAAAGACAATTTACTCCTTTTGGGTTTATTAAATTTGTACATGAGAAATATTTTATCGCCCCAGCTTTTGTATTGATATATATTTTAATTTGTAAGTATGGTCATATATTTATGAAGAATAAAAAAGAAATAAAAATAAAGCGGATAATAATAATATGGAATTTTTTATTGTTTTTTTTTAATATGATAGTAGTTATTAAATTATTACCAGTATTTATTTATATAGTAAATAATTATACAATAGATGGTTTATTAACAATTCCTCCAATTTATATGTGTGGTTTTGGTTCAGTTGGGTTATGGATATGTTTATTCATTATATCGAAATATGCTGAATTAGTTGATACAATATTTTTAATTTTAAAAAAGAAAAAAATAACATTATTACATTGGTATCATCATTCAACGGTTTTATTATACACATGGGATACATATTTTGTTGAATTACCCGCTGGATTTATTTTTATATTAATAAATGCATTTGTTCATACATTTATGTATTTATATTATTTTTTAGCAACGATATATAATAAGCCATTGAAATGGAATATTCTTGTTACCATAATTCAAATTCTACAAATGGTTTGTGGGATAGTATTGACTATATATTGTTTATATATATCTTATATTTATAAATATAATAATAATTGGAATATTAATTTAGTTCAAGAATTAGGAAATAACTTTTCTTTTCAGCATGGCCATTATATATCCCAAAAAAATATACTTTTTGCATGTCTCATGTATTTATCATATCTTTATTTGTTTACCAAATATTTTCTAAACAGATATACTTCGGGTATACAAAAAGATTCTTTACTTCAAAAAAAAAAAACTTGATACATAATTGCATCCATTTTGTTTTCCACCTTTATTTGGAATATCCACCTATGCGTTTTTTATTTCGTTTTTTTATTTTTACTTTTTTGCTTCGTTTTTTATTTCAACTTTTTGCCCACCAATTAACATCCCATGCATTAACATTGTCACAATACCGAAAAACCGATTACCCAACTTGTGAATAAAAATGAATCGTAAATTTATAAAAATCGTATATCCAATTTTGTAAAAACTAATTATCCGTTATAAAGTTTATGCAATTATACGACCATATAAACGAACTATGCACATTTAAAATAGCTATCCATGACAAAAATGTAAACCTCGTTATGAATGAAAATACTAAATATGCTTACAATTGAGAGTCAGCCTTTTTTCTTTTCTTATTTTTAAAAAAATATATTTTATTTTTTTCTTTAAAAAAAATATTTTTTAGTTTTTATTCATAATAATGAATGGCTATTTGTTTAAGCTTGGCTTATAACGACAAAACACAATCACGCCTATAACTAGATAGTTCCAAATTTTGACACATCAAGCTTATCTCCTTACGATAAACATTATCTGTCCCCTAGCCCAACTAAATGACAACTCCAAACCCAACTCAAGGAATTAATTTACTTAATGCAAATGTGGCAAGCAGAGAAAATAAATCTGAATGGCTTTTATATCCACAAGATAGTTACGAATTTAATATAGATGAAAAGTTAAAAAAGAAATTTATAATAGATACTGAAAAATATAAAAAACGAATAAACTCCTATAATAAAAATGGGATTAGAAATACAGTCATAGCAATTCTATTATGCCATCGACATGAATATCCACATTTACTATTATTACAAAATTTGGCAACTCAAGAATATTTTTTTTTAGGAGGCAAATATAATTCATGGGAAAAACCAAGAGATGTTTTAAAAAAAAAGTTACAAAAATATATTAATAAAATTAAAGATATACATTTTGCTGTTAATAAATTAAATATAAATGAACAGACTGCAGATGCAAAAAATAAAGATGAGCTATTTGATGTAGGTGAATTTTTAGGAGAATGGTGGAGAACACAATATGATTCCGTTTATTTATCTTATTTACCTGCACATATAACAAGACCTAAAGAATGTGCAAGATTATATCAAGTTACAATCATGCCGAAATGTATATTTCATTTACCTCCTGGTTTTACTTTAAAGGCAATACCTTTATTTGATTTAAATACTTGTGGAATTGCAATCAGTGGCCTTTCCAGTATATTCTCTCGTTTTAAATTATGTTCCATGGTTCAAGATCAGGATGACCAACTCTCATAACAAAATTGTATGAGCAGCTAAGCTTATCAACTCCTTTCGTTTTTCTTAATTTTTTTGTTTTTTTCGCATTCATTTTTCACATTAATTTTTCACATTAATTTTTCACATTAATTTTTCACATTAATTTTTCACATTCATTTTTGGATATTCACTTTTGCACGTGCCTGCGCAAACATTGGGCGACGCGGGACTAGCCATTTAGAACATTTCCAATGGAAGTCAAACTGAATGTCCTGTCCTTCATTCTTTAACAATTTGTACGGCAAGCATAGTGGTTTGAAAACTTCCACAGGAATATTGTGATTCCAAACAAGTAGATGTAAATATAAGTTTGTTATCATTTATTTGTATATTTTTAATACCTACATAATATTCATTTGGTTTTAAATCGACATTTTTAATAATTGGAATTCCATTTATTTCTATAAAATTTTTTTGAACCGTATCAAAATATATATTTCCTACAAGAACTTGAATTAAATAATTTCCATTCTCATACACTCTAAAGGTCCAATAGTTCGATTCACAAGTTAGTTTACTTACACATTGTTCATTTGTAGATGCAGGTGGAAAAATAATACCATCTGAATACATTATATTATGAAAGAAATTATTTATGGGTTCTATTTTACTTCTAATATCATGAATGTTTCCATTATTTATTTCCCTTCTATTTGAATCTAATAAAATATTTGAATCCACCTTTCTTTTCCAACCATATCCAAAGTTTCCATAATCAATAAATATATCACCAGTGTCTACTAAAAATTTATTAGGAACATTTAAATCTTCTTTATTTTTAAAAACAATTGAATAACTATTTGGTATTGAATAATATAAGGAAGACAAACTATTAAATTTTGTAGAAACAATTTGCGAAATTGCAAATGATAAAATTTTGTTTTGATCTTCTACATTTTTATTCATAGATAGTACATTATTTTGTAACTTCCCGATAAAGTTAGATCCATTTACTTCCTTTATCATGAGTAAGAATTTGCATTCTTCTTCATAATTGTTTAAAGTATTTACATCTGTGTTATTTCCATTTTTTAAGCAAACACCTGAATGAACTGCTGCCTTACAAATTGGGGAATCTAAAGAATACAGGTCAGAACCATATACAGTTTTATTATTTGATTCTACATCTTTAATACAATTATATGGACATGAAACAACAAATTTATCTCCATAGATCAAAGGAATAACATCTGGGATATCATTTAAAGTGTCATCACAATTTAGTACATCTATCTTAGCATGATGATTCATATATTCGTTATCTATTATATTACATGAATTTCCAATTAATTCAAAGGATCCACCAGTTTCTAAATTATTAACAAACATATCACGTATTTCTATTTTTACAGATGTAGTAATAATTGGGTGCTCAAACTTTTTTGTATTATATTCTATATTAGATGTGTAGAAAATAGGAACTAAAATTTTAGTATCATCAAAGTGTAATAAAATTTCTGAAGGCCATGTTAATATATTATCTTGGGGTTTAAATCGAAATTTATTTATTTGAACTGGCTTTTTAAAATATATTATTATATATTCTCCTATAGAATTATTAACCGTTTTCCAAATAGTATGTTTTTTATCTATATGATAAGTACTTAAACCAGACATACAATTAAATTCTTTTGATATACTTGATGATTCAACACATTCTTTGAAATTATTATTTTCAGGTGATGATAATATTTCTTCTTCTCCACTACATATCGTTGGTAATATTTTTCGTTTTTGTATAAATAGTATGAATGGAATATTTTTTTTAATACTAAAATTAATATATGTTTTATTTTTGATTGGTATAAACCATATTTTTAATTTTGTTTTTTCTTTACTATTTATATTTAATAAATCAATTATATCATTTGTGTTTTCAATTTTAATTATAGATTCATTTGTCCATACTAATGGGAATTCTTTATCAATTGGAGATGCAATATAAAAATTTGAATTTGCACTTACTTCTAATGAAAAGGAATCAAATTTGGGTTCTTTAAATGTTCTTAATAGATGTAAATCATTATATCTTGATTTATTTGAAATATTTTCAATTATCCAATCTGTTTCATTTTTATATGCTGTCTCATTTACATCTAACAATCCTATTTCAAATAATTCAGGATCAACGGAAGAGAATCTAGAATTTGAAATAAAATTTTCACTGTATAAATAATTGGATCCTATTTCTTGTTCGTTTATTCTACTAGATTTCCATAATAATTTAAAATATGATGATTCCCCTTTTTCATATTTTAAATTTGATAGATGAGAAATTTCAATAATTATTTTATTTTTTTCACCCCCTGTTAATTCAATAGGACCAGACATTCTTTTTGATACATTATTTATTTCACTTTCTATTTTGTAACGAATTTTATTATCTTCTTCATTCTTGTCTGCTTTTACTTCATCCATATGGTTACTACTGTTTATATGTCGAATAATTTCATCAAAGTCTTTTGTAATAACAATTTTATTATTTATTAAGACTCGAACAGAGCAATCACTATCTACTATAAATGTGTACATCCCACTAGTTGGTGCTAGCAAATATCCATCATATCGAATTGAATATTTGTAAGGAGATAATAAACTTTCATATGGTGATTTATTATTATATATAAAATTTATGTTTTTTATAATTTTTGAAACTATTGGTACTCCTTCAAAAAATGAATTATTAAAATATGAAACTTTTAATCCATCTGTAATTAATTCATTTTCATATCCTTTTACATTTTCACAAATTTCATCTGATTCTTTTAAATTTTCTTTTTCGATTTTTATATCTTCATCGATTTTTTTAATAATTTTTTTACTAGTTTCTAACTCATTAGAATTATATTCTATTTTATTTATAGAATCAGAACTTTTGCTTATCCAATCATTTATTTTATTAATCCTCGAATTTATTAATTCATGTTTACTACCACATAATAAATCATATTTATGTGTCATACTATTTATTCGTAATTTTAAACTGTTTAATCTATCATTCAATCTGTCTGCTTCTAACGACTTACCTTCAAACATCCTCTTTGCATCTACCCTTATCTTGTCATAGTTTATTGCATCTGCGCAGTAGTCCCAGTCCCTCTCGCCTTTCCCCAGCAGCTGCACTTCGACGTAGCACCACTCCCTCCCTGCAAAGTGAGAAAAAAGCCAAGCACGTGAGAAAACAAGCCAAGCACGTGAAGAAACAAGCTAAACACATGAAGAAACAAGCCATATGTAGTGAGAAAACAAAGCAACGGTTAACGCAACGCACCGGTGGTCCCGTCGGGGGATGTCGCACTTGCGCAGTCGGTGTAAGTTTGGTCGTCGTGCAAAAATGCAGCGGCGCAAAGTCTGCCATCCAATGTTCTCCTATGCTGCTGTCTGAACTCGGTTATTTTTTCTAACGAATTCCCTTGCTCTTTCGACCATACTAAAATGGATGTAACCACCAAAAAAATGAATATTATGCAATTCCAGTTTTTCATAACGTCTTATTTAAAATAGAATGAAAAATCTTTGGAAGTAAAAAAATTAGTATTATAAATATAAATACAATAAAAAATATAACAAATATAAATAAATAAAATACAAATAAAAATATATCGCTATAATTTTCTCTCTTGTAAATATAGCACTCATCCATACTACATATACTATAAATGCACACACATATATACCAACTATTATATAATAAACATAATTTTTATATTATATATATTCTTAATATATTTTTTTTTGCTATTAATCGAAAAAATATAAGTTTAAAAATGTTATATAATTACATTTTTTTAAATGTGTCTTATAATTAAAACATAATTGGACAATAGATTTTCAGTATCCTCAATCAAAATACAATAACAAATCAAAATAACCAATTCTCAAATGATAATATTTATATTGTTATTTCTAAGTTACGATATTGTAACAAGATTTGAAAAACTCAAATTATTTTACATAAACAAGAAACAAATTTATTACGAAAAAAGTTGAATAACCTTAATCTCTTACATTGTATATACTTAAATTATGTTTCCCTTTTAATACTATAATACCGTTGTTTTAGCTAGCTATATTTATTATTTTTGTCCATACACACGTATAATTTATTTATGACAACATACTGTATATACACATGCTCAAAACATATATACTTTTTTAGTTACATTCTACAGTTAGTAAATACAAATTTTCATTTGATTTATTTTATTCTATTTTACTCTACATTCATCTAATCAGTCGGAAAACCATCGGAATATTTTTTTACCTACCAATGAGATTTCACACCAAATTTATCGTTCAGTTCCTTGTTTAGTCAAAATTTTAATTGAAAAGGGTTATAAAAAATATGTTAATTTGTTTTTTTTTTCCTTTTTAATTCAAATGAAGCCAATAAAAAAAAAAAAAAACATATAACTTTTAAAATGGACATATACATATGCACACAAAAAATGCATGTACAACATTACAAAAAAGAAAATATACTTAATTTTGTAAATGCTTTAAAGACATTAAATAAAAATAAAAAAAATATATCTTATGCGGATTTGTTACGAACATGTATGTATACATATTTATTTTTTAAAACATTGCAAATGCAGTAAAGGATAAAACATATATGACAATATAAGATATAAATATCCCGTGTGTGCATCAACATTTTTCAACTTCTTTTTGTACAGATAGATTGGGAAATATATACAAATACACGCATTGGCTTAATTAATTAATTACTCATTCATAATAATAGAATGTCATAGTAGGCGAATTTATATATGGCAAAAATTGAGCAATGTCAAAAAAGCAAAAGTAAAAACAAAAACAAAAACAAATTTCTATGGCAATATAAAAACCCAAATTATATACTATCTCTAGGGCATTCTTGATCAAAATTAAAAACTGTTTTAACTTGTCCTTCATCATAGTATTTAGTAACTTCATATGGTTTGAATTGTTCTTCAAAGTCAGTACATTCACATGGATCTACTCTAGTAATAAATGCATTACTCCATTCTGAGTTAGCTTCACCTTTTACTCTTCTTCTAAATACGTTAGGAGAAGTTTTAATAGGTATACATTGGAAAGCATTGTTATAAGCAAATAAAGCGTTGGAGACAGCTAAAACACCTGGGTCAATTCCATTTTGCATTTCAGGTGCATACTCATTACCATTTACACACATTAATGGTTGGTTCATAGCATTTGAATTAGAACTTTCTAATAGTCTATATTGATTATCTTGATATTGTTGGGAATTATCATCATTATAATATTGTTGATGATTTTCATAACCCTCAGAACTCATACCTGTATTATCATATATATTTTCATGTGACATATTCATTTTTATATTATGTGATGTTTCATAAAAGTTCGAAGAATTTTTTGTACACTTCAAATTTGTGTTAACGTAAATTTGCTCGGAAGGAAAAATTATACTGTTATAAGATAAAAAATCTATATCCTTAATAGTTTCTTTTTTTTCAAAACTATATCTTTTTCTCGATGTTGAAAAAAGCATCTAAAATTTAAAATTATTTTAGAAAATATGAATTTTTTTTTATATATTTTTATTTATATATAATACTTATTTAATTATACTTTATAATAGTAAAATCAATTCATTTTTTTTTAATTTACAATATAATAATTTATTTACATGTAATTATAAATAAAAAGGTTAGTTACTTGTTCATAAATATTTATATATAAGTTTACGAAAAAAAAAAAAAAAAAAAAAAATAGCTAGTACATGTTAATAAAATTATGCGTACATATTTTTTTGTGTGTGTGTGTGGTTGCGTACAAATTGCCTTACAACATAGTTACATTATTACGTAGTATATATATATTGTTGTTGTTTTTAATTTTTTTTAATTTTTTTGAATATATATATTTTACTAATTTTGTTTTATAATAACTAATATTGGTTTATATTATTATTTTTTTTATTTTTTAAATATATTTCTTAAAATAACATATTAAATGGGGAAAACAATAAATAAATTAATTATTTCAAATTTTATTAAAATTTGTTACAATTAATATGTACCTTCATTTTTAAACACACCTTGAAAGTAAATAAGTTAGAGGGGAAGTAAGCTATTTTGTTAATACACTCAAAGGGTGCAATATTATTGAATGCCCACAAAAAGGTATACCATAAATATATGATATACTCGATCGGTTGTAAGTTCTACAAATTAAAAAAATTATAATAATACATGTATAATTCGGGTTTATAATTTTATATACCAAATTAATTTCTCAACTTTGATACCTGAAAATTAAAAAAAGGAAATAACAAACGCAAATATCACGTTTTCCAATTGGTCTATAAAAAATTATTGCTAAAATGGATAGCTATAATTTATAACTTTGAGAAGGGTAAATATTTAAAAGAGGTGACTGGAAATGTGAACAAACTGGGGAATGGAATACTATAATAATTTTTTTTTTTTTTTTCATTTCGATATTCATAAAAATTGTTATTTCACAAACTATATAAATCTATGTGTTGGTTATTCATATGCTAATCGTGTGCTAATAAAATTAAAAAATTATAATTAAAAAGTATTAAAGACGAAAAAAAACATCATAAAAAGTTGATACACAAAATTAGCTATGCAAAAAAAAACTATACACACATTTTCATTTTTTTACATGCACATCATACAAATAATTTTTTTTTACATAGCCATAAAAAAAAAACGACAATAAATTTTTATTCATACTAAAATTTATTAAATATCTAGCGATTTTAAAAATTCATATGTGTATGGGCAAATATATAGGTAAAATTATTTTAACATAATATAGATATAGTAATTCCCTAATTATTTGATTAAAAAAATGGGAAGGAACTTACGTTTTATTAGATAAATTATTGGCATAGTATGTATAATTGTGTAGTCTGACTTATTTTATTTGAAAATTTACACCATTTAGTTAATGCATATACAACAAAAATAAGACACGAAAAAAAAATATGTACGTGCATATAATTGTTTAAATATGCAATGAATTTTATGACTGTGTCAGGTAAATATTATTGGACATGACTAAAATTAATAGATATAGCAATTTTTTATGATAAATAATAATACTTATTAAAAACACATAAATACGTGCATTTCTATCTTTGTGTATATAGAGAGAAAGAGAGAAAAAGCTGAACAAGCGTAATGTGCTTATTTTATTTTTATATTCAAAAAACAATTTAATAATCTTTTAATATGTAATTAGTTTGGAAAAAAAATATTAAACGCAAATGCATGATTATGCGAAGCGACAGAAAAAAAAAATAGAATGGTCTTTTTAATAAAACAAAAATATGTACATATATAATGAATAGTATATGTATCCTTTTGTTTGCTAATTAAAGTAAAATTCAAAAAAATTAATATCTTTCTCAAACATATTCGTCTGGTTCCTGATCAACTAGTTCGTCATTTTTTGAGGCGTCTTTTGGCATTAAAGCAATAATCTGCATAAGTCAAAATAAAAAATGTTTAAAGACATGTGTGTATGTATGCATATTTATATGAATAAGTATATGCTATTATGTTTTATTACTATTAGTTGAATTCCGGCTACTGCTAGTCCGACAGAAACATTGGATAGGTGACTCTGATCATGTGAGAAAAAAAAACATGGGTGTATAAAGACCTGTATATATGTGTGTGCATATAGAACTGTATATATGAAAACTATATTTACCTTCCAGTGAAAATTACAAAAAAACTGGCTAAATGTTGTATCCCTACAAAGAGTCTTCGAATAATGAAAAAAATAAAAAATAAATATAGATAAATAGCTATATGTATGTAAAATATTATTTATCAGTTGTTGCTATTAATGGTACCGGTATATGTGATTGAGATCTGTCCAATATTGAATAGTGAATATAAGGGGCCATTATTGTATTTAAGCATGCTAAAAAGGTTATTATAAAACAATAAAAGGATTATATGAGGTGAAAACAAATAAATTTTTTTTTGCATTAACCATTCATATATTTTGTAGCATTTTATATATATTCAAACTAACTTGATAAAACTACTTTAATTGTAAGAACTTTGTCGTATGAGCAATTATTTGAAAATTTTTTATATAAAAAGCAATTCAGAAACTTATCAACCGATTGTATTATTAAATAGTTATTTATTCCTCGAAAAAACCCATGCATTCCATCATAAACATATGTAAAGTGAATTATATCTTTTAGGTCTGAGAAAGAGGGAAATGAATATACATATGAATTGACATCAACTATAGAATTAAATTTGGCTATTCTTATTTTTGGTATAATGATATAAAGGGATGTGTGCCATTACTTTGTAGTAAGGATTTTGTATGATCTTCAAAAATAATTAATTTTGTTGAAATGTTTAGTAGCGGATATGATATTATACAACTAATATATTCATAAAAAGTATGATAAAATGACAAATGGAAATTGTCTTTTTTTTTTTTTTTTTTTACAAAATCATTTTCATCCTTTACAAAAATCATATGCTTAACAATGTTGAAGTTTATATTATCGCCAATAAAATTATTTGAATTTTCTTTTTCACTAAGAAATCGACTATCACGAGCTGCTGTATCTTTTTTATCAATTGTGTCTTTTTTTTTGCCCCTTCCTGAAAAGAGAAAGCAGAAATAAAACGTATGGGCAATAAAACATATGGAAAACCTAACTGAGCTGTAATGAATTCACACCAACAAAATTGGTACACTCCATTTTTATGTAACTTATCATGTAAAAGATAAAAGTAAATAAAGTTAATTATAGGCAAAATAAAGTAGCTTCTTTTTTGTTGTCTTACTAAGTTTTCGAGATATGTAAAAATGGATATTCTCCAAAAAATAGTATATTGATTTCCTGTAAAAATAAGGCAAGCAATATCCGTATGCACATACATATACATAAGCATGTATGGACAATATGAAATGCGATTTTAATGAAATTCTCATCTTTTTACTTTGATACTAGATGCGCCACCATGGGGACCAGCCCACTGTATAATCCCGTTACCCCTTCATTGTTATAAATCTAAAAAAATTTCACAAATTTCACAAATATAAAACAATAATAAGCATTTTCTTTGATATACTATATACTTGGACAAATAGCTAATTTTTTAAAATATAATAATAATTTTTCGTAATAAAAAAATGTTGTTTATTACCTGTTGTAAACTATTGATAATATAAATAATATATGTTTTTATATTCAAATTGTTGACATGAATTGGCTGGTTGTATTTAATGTGATCATTGCTGACGTTCAAATATTTGTATAATATGCTTCTACATTGAATCTGAAAAATTTTAAAAATAAAATGTTAACTCCATTAAAATTGAGCTAGCCATAATATGTTCATGTATGCATGAGTTTACAAACATATATTCGCTATTTAGTTTTCACATAGACAAATGATTATACTATTTCTCTTGCTCATATATGCAACTTTAATTATCTATTCATTTATGCTTATTAATTTTTTGTTCTAACATTGTATATGGGATAAGAAATTAAATAAAGGGGGGAAATACCTATATCAAATTTTGGTTTTTCGTCATCTATTAAAAAAAACATATATACATTTAGATAGTAATAATAATGCCATCAAATTTATGAACAAGTCATGTAAAAAAGTACACCATGCATAATCTGAAAATATTAATAATATGAACATATATATCCGTTTTTAATTTACATTTTTGTATTAGCATTTTATGAGCAATTCTATGTTTTATGTACTTCTAAGGATGTTTTACAGGGAGTCTTGTTTCTGATTCTTCTTGCTTCGTTTTCTTTTTTTTAGCGTTTTTTTAATTAAGCATATATTCAAAAAAAAAATATATGCATTTAAGAAGGTTGTAAGAAAGGATATTATAAAAATGAATGATAAAAAAAACGATAATCAAATATGGTCATCTTTACTTCAATGATACAAGTATAATGAACAAGTAAACGAGGGAAAGCTATTTATTCCCCTATTTTACATATGTTATACAAACAATAGCTAATAAACATATAAAAATTTATGATATATAATTGTAATAAATAAACTAACAATTAAGCAAACCGAACAAATTATAATACAAATGTATATGCGATATAATCTCTTTTATTTCGCATATTTTCACAAAACTAAAATGATAAAAAATATAGAAATTTTGTATTAAAAAAAAAATAATAAAATAATAAAATGGAAAAGAAAAATATGTAAAAAATTATCATACATATATATAAACAAAACCTTTAGCTACATTCTTTTTATGTTTCCTTTATTCATTTATTGGGAGGTGTAACAATTATCCGTTTTCTATGTATCATACTTTTTTTGTAATATACAAACTCATACATAAATTATTTCGTATACTCAATCAAGCATACAAAATAGCTATATAATAAGGAAATTCTTTGTACATTCTTACCTATACATTTATGTATACAAATAAAAAAAAATTATGTATAACCATACACATATATATAATAAATATACATTTTTTACATGTCATGGTCATATATTTTTTGTAAAAATTATTAACAAGTCATACAATAGGGGGAAAAAAAAAACAAAATTTGCAAAATATGTAAATCGCTATTTTGTGTGTATTCATGGCGAGTTATTCATATATGTTCATTGCAAAATAATATGGAGCACAAAATATATACATACGTATTGTATAATAAATACATTTCATATATGCAATGATATATTTGGTTAATCCTATTCTTGTTTATTTAATTATTGTTCTAATTTAATAAAAAATATTTGATTTTTTTTTTTTCTACAAAAATATATATTTGAAAATATGGTTAATTATTTTTAATTCATAGTACAAAAAGGAAAAAATAAAAATATTTTGAGAGTGATAAAATATAAATAAAAAAAAATAAAAAAAACAATCAAATTTAAAATACATAAAGAAAAATATGAAAAGTTAAAAAGTTCAAAAAATTAAAAAGAAAACGAAATCAAAAAACGAAGACGAAGAAACAAAAAAAAGAACAAAAGGGGAAAGATGAAATTTGTTTTTATATTTATATTTGCAATTATTATATCAATATTCTCTAGTAAAAATATAAAATGCTTTAATGATGTAAATTCAAATGAGCAAGCAAATGTACAAGAGCAAAATGATAAGGGGGATGGCAGTACTTCGGCGCAAGGAAACCAAAATGCTGATGAAATGAATGAAGAGCATAACAAAAAAGAGGGCAAGGTAAATGAAAAGGATGACAAGCAATATGATGCCGAAATGGACTCAACGCATAATAATGACAATGATATGATGGATGAGGAATTATATGATTATGATAATAACGATCCTTTCGGAAATGACACAGATTCCACAAAGGATGATGAAGAAAAAGACACATCTCTTCACAATGATGAACAAATGGATAACAAAGAAAATATGAATAAGCCTGAAAAAGGGGAACAAAACAATAATACTGAAAATGAACTAAAAAAAAATCCAAACGGAAAAGGAAATGATGAATATAATCAAGATTTAATAAAATTTGAAAAAGAGTTTAGAGAAGTCGATGAAGATTCAGGTGATAATATTACAATGGAAGATATTGGTCTAAATTTGAAAAATGATGCTGATAAAAATATGAACAATTCAGGTAAAAATGATGACCCAGCTAGCCAAAATGAAAATGCACACAATAAACAAAGCATAAACAAAAATAACGAAACAGAAGAAAATCATGATTGGAAAGGAAAAGCATATGCAAAGGAAAATATCCCACATGATTATAAAAACGAAATGTTACTTGGAAAAGAACATGAATCAATAAAATATTTTTTTGAAATATTAACTGAAATATTTATTATAATAAAATTAGGTGTTATGCATAGATTTACAAATTATTTAATTCCATTAAAAAATATAATAATTCATAAAACTTTAAATAAAATAGAATTTGTATTCACAACTATATTATGGTTACACAAGTTAGGTAGTGAACATTATCGAGACACATATGGCTTTATGTTAATAATATTATTCGTGCTAGCTTTAAAATATATAATAAACCAAGCAACTTTTAAGATTAAACAAAAGAAAGAAGATGACAATGGTGTATTTAAAAATAAAAGCAATGAAAATATATATATTGAAAATTTATTAAAAAGAATTTTGTATAAAGTTGAAAGAAAAGCTGGGCTCGAATTTGAAGATAACAATAATATTGATATATTACAACATATATTAGAAAATACAGATAATTTATTAATAAACAGTAGTATAATAAATAAAGAAAATAAAACTATATATACAGATATGACATCGAATATAAATAATATAGGTGTGTTTACATATGTTTCTACACAAGCTTTAAAAAAAATTAATTATAAAACAGATGTTATAATTAGTGAGCTAACAGGAGGTAGAGGTCATGATTTAGGAGATATTCCAGATGATAACAAAACAGATACTTATAAAAATTTATCAATCAATGAATATGAAGAATATGATATAAATAAAATGAAAGAAAATTTTATAAATTATAATGAATATGATGAAAATTATATTAACAATAAATTAGGATATAACATGATGGATAATCATAATGACTTTCAGGACCTTGCTACAAATTTTGTAAAAAAAAATAATGATTATCCTTTTCCTAATGGCAATAATAATATGATTAGAGTAGATAACATGATATATGGTGAACCTGGTGAGGAAGAAAGAAATGATCATATAGGGGATGTAGTAACTGGTTTAGAAAGCCATATAGATAAAAATATTAATGACAACATTGAAGGAAACAATATTAGAAGAAGTATAAATGGTTCGAGTAAAATTTCTGGAAACATATCCCCTTATTCGACAGGACATGTTGGAATGTATGGCGTAATGCCTAATGGTAAAAATAATAATTCGAATGAATTTGATGAAAATAATATGCATTCTTTTCATTTGAAAAAAGCTGAAGAAGAGAGCCCCAATTCACCATTTATGAATCCCTATTTAAATGCAAATCAAAAAACAGATTTAATAGAAAGTAACATAAATAATTCAATGTTAAATCATAATGATAAAACAAATAATACTAACGGAATTAATAATTTAGTAAATCCAAATGAAGAAATGGATAATATTACTCCACCTCCATATATATATAGCCAAAATATTAATAATAATATAAGAGGTTCAAAAGAGCATATAAATAATTATCCCCCTAATTTTATGCATAATAAAAAACCATCAATTCCTTTGAATGAAAATAGTTCAATTCGTAGCAGTATTCAAGAAAATTCTAATTATCTTATTCAGGGTGGAGAACCTAATAGAGGCCCAATAGTACCTGACATGGTCAGAATAATATAATCGAAAAATTAACATATGTGTATATCTATATGTTTATGTATAAAGCTATGTCAACCTCTTATAGCTTTACAAAATGTAGCTCCCTATTTTTGTTACATATAAATGTTTTCTATTGATATATCTTTATGTGTATTAAATTTATAATTTTCTTTTTTTTTATATTTTAGAATAACGAAGAAATAATGACAAATACCAATATAATTAATAACTACGAAAACCGACCAGATTTACCTGTCCAGTCACCAGATTTAGTAAATAATTTATCAAACAATAATGGCGCTTTTTTGAATGAAAGAGAAAATGGAATACCAAATTTAGAAAATGATAATTTTATGAATAAGCAAAATACCTTTCCTAACCTTGCACCACGTAATGAATCTATTTTTATAAATCTTCTATACATGTACATATACTCTTAAATTTTATAATGACAAATAAAAAAGCGAAAGCATTGTGAAAAAAAGTATTCACCAATGTTCGAAATCGTGCATACATACATATGCTATTTCTTTCTTTTTCATTCCCTTTTGGCAGCCCCCTTTTCATATGTGACTCCACCACAACAAGGCACCGAAAATATATCAGCACGGAATAGCAAATACCTAACTCAAAGAAAGTAAGAGCTTAAATAAATTGCATTAACATACATCAAGCATATATTTGTTATTTATCTATGCGCTTATCTATTCATTTATCCATGCACTTACTCACCATTTTTAGGGAACGGCAACAAATAGTCGCGACAAAATCACCTTTTAATTAACAATTTGATTGATTATATATGTGGCTTCACTGATATTTAATTTTTTGTTCTAGCTGGTTTTATTATACAATAATTTTTATTGTATATGTTTATTATGTGCATCCCTAATTTTCAACAACTTAAAAATGACCATTCCGTACATTTATGTCATTGATTATTTAGTATCCTATTTTTCAATTTCCCCCATGAGCATATGTATGCATATATATATTGTATACATATGCATACTTATATTTTTGTGTAGTTTCTTTTTTTTGTTTTGCGCATATATATGCTTATTTTAATTTTTTTTTTAATTTATAAACACTTTTCATTTTGAATTTGATATAACATTTTTTATATAAAACATTTCTATTAATTTTTTATTGTATTTCTTTGGATATATTTATAATCATGAAAGTAATAAAAAAAAAATAGCTAAATTTATAATTCAAGAAAAGGTATAAAATTATTACAAAGTCAGGTAATAAAGCATCGATAAAAAGGTGTAGAAAAAAAAATGTTTTCAAGCATTAAAATACATTATAGGTATATAACTTTACGAAAATGTATAAATAAATATAATATTATAGAAAATCATATTTTTAATATACGTTGTATCAATTTTCATAACACAACTAATCATCAAAAAAATGTAAATGAATATTTTGACTATAATGAAGATTATAAATTATTGAAAAGGCTTCAAAATAGCGATTTACTCGATGTGCTAGATATAAAGGACGATAAAGATGGCTTGAAAATAAAAAAGGTACTGATATTTGTATTAACATGTGCATATAGCTAGCTGCGAATTTTTATGTACTAACAAATTATATATACATTTATATGTGTATTGTGTGGGAGTGAGATGACCGCAAGCCCAATTTGGTTACTGCCAATCCATGCACATCCCAAAGCTTCAGACACATATATTTATTTATTATGACACAATTATCGCTATTTGTTCATATTTTTTATTGTAGAAATATCTTAAATTGCTTAGGGCATACCATCCCGACACCTATATGAAAGAAAAAAATGAAAAACGAAAGAAAATGAAAGAAGAAATTTTTATTCAAATATATACCAAATATAAAAATTTTAGTAACCAATATGATATGCATAAGCCAAGCGATTTTGATGAGTCTATATACGAAAATGAGGAAGATAAGGGTAATAAAAAAAAAAAAAAAAAAAAAAAATAGCTATCTAGCTAAATCTACATTTTGTTCATATTTTTTTTTTTAAGAAGAAAGATTAGAAAGATATAAACGATATTCTGAAGGGAAAAGAAATGATATTAACACCAAGAACATTGAACTGTACATTTTAATAACAATTTTATTAATATTTGTTACAGTTTTTTTAATATGTGCATATCTCCCTTTTAATGCGAATCCCACAAGAGAAGAGTATGCAAATAAAGGAATAAAAATTATGCATAATTTTTAGCATATAGACAATTTTATTATCTTTTCTCATTTGATTACTGACTTATTCCATATGGTATTTTTAATTTTTATTTCAGACTTTGCGAAGATGCTGAAACATATGAAAAAGTGCAAATTGTTTCATGCTTTTACAATCCAATTATGAAAAGATATGAATATCTTTCATCAGAATATTTTATTCCTCCTACTCCACAGCAATTATATTACGTTAGTAAAAAAAAAATTATTAAATATGAACAGTTCATAAATTTTAGAACATATTACCAATTAAAAAAAAATAAAATTAATATTTTATTTCAACCCTTTTTATAATGCTCTAATTTTATTTCCCCCCATTTTTTAAATAGTTTTACAAAAATAATTTCCCCGATTTGGATATAGAAGAGGATATTCTAAATATGAGACGTTTCGAAATTGTAAAGGTAGAAAAATAAATAACATACGTGTGTGCATATTTTGCAAGTTGATTTGTTTAATAATTTATTCTTTACTAATTTAGCAACTTAATTATTTATATATGCGAATGTTTCTTTATGTATATGTATATATAACTTTCTAGTTACCCAAAAACAGAGCGAAGAAATGCAGGTTGGTATATGATTTAAAAACAAACGAACTAATATTTTTAAAAAAAAAAATTAAGGAAGGAAATATAAAAACATGAAAGACAAATGAATACAAAAACACATTAAAAAAAAGTAACACATGAAATATTGTTATTATTAAAAAAATCATATAATGTAATCAATCAAATATAAAGCTAAGATATGCAAAACAAATCAAATTTAAGAAAATAATATTCTGCCAGATAATGACAAGCGCCGCATGCGCGTTTTATATATTGTTGTGAATTTATATCAACCAGACAACCTGTTTATTTGCTTTGAAAAGTAAACATCCTAGAATATGTAAATAGCTATTATATATATAGGCAATTTATATACATATATAAATCTCATATTTATGCTCTCAATGCATATATAATATTTAAAAGAAGCGAATTAAATTCATATGTGTTTTTGTCAATGTAAAGCATAACACGCTTTATGTTTGTTTTCAATTTTTTCAAATTTCAAAGCATATGCATAATAACCGAATGTGCTACATATACCATTTTTTTTTGTGTGTTTTTATTCAACCGATTTTTTTAATGTTTAAATAATTTGAAGTAAACAAAACTGCATAAATATAATATTTATCATGTTTAAGAAGCTTCTTCAGCAGGTGCTTCTGCTGCTGCTTCTTCAGCTGGGGCTTCAGCTGCTGCTTCTTCTGCTGGAGCTTCTGCTGCGGCTTCTTCAGCTGCTGCTTCTGCTGCTGGTTCTTCTGCTGCAGCTTCTTCAGCTGTTGCTTCTGCTGCTGGTTCTTCTGCTGCGGCTTCTTCAGCTGCTGCTTCTGCTGCTGGTTCTTCAGCTGGAGTTTCTACTGGAGCTTCTGCTGCGGCTTCAGTTGTTTCTTCTTTTGGTTGTTCAGTGGTTTCAGTTTTATTTTCAGTTTCGTTAGCTACTTCAGTGGTTGCATTTTCTTCAGCTTTTGGTGTTTCTTCAATTCTTGCTCTTTTTGGTGAGTTAGTTGGAACATCTACAACTTCAGCTGTTGTATCATTGACGTTTTTAGTTTCTTCTGCATTTTCTCCACTGACTACTAAATCTGGGATTTTAGCTTGATGCTTATCTCCAACATTTATTTTGCCATCAACTTTTGACATATATTTTCTTTTTGCCATTGTATCTATATATATTTGTTTATAGGTTTAACTAAAATTGATTTAAATTATACAAAGAAAGTATAATAAATTATAATATTATATTAAAAAAGGAATAATTACAAACAAATTATTGTATATAAGTATATACTACTTATTATATGCTTTAAAAGGATTTAAAAATAATTATGTTATATATTTTTTTAATTTAAATAGTTACAGAATTTCAAAGCTCTTTTATAATGTTATATTTACTTTTAGGTATTAATAATTTTTTTTAAAAAATATTTTAATTATTATAACTAAACGAATTAATAATATATTTTATTTAAAACAAGATAATTGGGATTATATTATTTTTTAAATACAATTGAAAGTAATTCAAAAAAAAAAATAAATCTAAAAAATTTTTTTAAATATTTTCTTTTTATATTTTTAAATATAGTATTTTTTTTTATTCTTAATTATATATATCATTTTTAAAAAAGCGATTTTATATAGCGTACTATGTATTTTTTTTATTTTCTTTTAACTGCATTTATTTTTATATATATATGTAGATAAGAATAAAAAATTATAGCTAAGCCTTTTCTCTATATGCAGTTATTTTTTTTAAAGCTCGCCCCCCGAAATAATAATAATAAATATAAGTAGTTAAAAATAAAAAAAAGAAAGCGACTACTAGTAGAATAAATAATGCAGCTGCAATGCTATACCAATATAAAATAAATATAAAAATAAATGAAAGTTTATTATATTCTATTTATTTATAAAATAATTTAAAATACTGTATGTATGCAATACGAGACCAACCCCCGTTTATTTTTTATAACTTTATAACTGCAATTAACTATAATATTTCTTGCTACCAAAAAAATATAAATAAAAAAAATTACTATATATAAAAAAAAATATATATTATATGCATATAATAATCTTTATATATAATATATTTGAAAGTAAGAAGAGGCCATTATTTTATTCTTATTATTGGCAGCCTTTATTCTTTTTATTTTATATTTTAATTAACAAAAAAAAAAAAAAATATCGCATGTATTTTTATTATATAATATTAATCGAGTAGGCATGCTGTTTTTATGACTTAATATTTTTTTATATGCAAAATGCCAAAAAATATGGCATAAAAAATGGCATAAAAAATTTCATAAAAAATTGGTACCCCTTCAAAATAGCAACCTTTTTTATTTTTCATTTTTCTATATTTTATGAACACTGTTTTTATTGCAATTTTGCCAAATTTATGTAAAATTTTGTTAATCTAAAATATGAATGAAAACAAAATAAAGATATTTATTTAATATGCGGTTTATTTGAATTGCTTAAAATTCGTTGAAAGGAATGGAAAAAAAACAACAGGATGTCATCGAAAAAAATGAATTAGGTACGTATTTGATATTAATAGGAATAACAAATATGTATATTTATTTGTACATATTTATTTGTACATATTTATTTGTACATATTTATTTCGTACGCATATAAGTTTACTATTTCATATGTAAGTCTTTCCTTTGTATATAAATACAATTTTAAAGCTGTTTCCATTTATTGTTTTAACTAATTTTAGATAGTAATAACATGACACAAACATTATATGGGTCTATAATAGCTTCAACAACAACTCGAATTATTTTATATCCTTTTGATACAATCAAAGTTAATAAACAAGTCTCTATAATTAAAAATAACTTGAATAGTGGAAGTAATATTACTCACCACCCTTCATGTTCTAAAAATATATTATCAACAAGGCAAGGTCCGTTCCTTTTCTCTTTTATATCACGATTTGGATTTAAAGGATTATACACCGGGTTCATGTATAAAAAATAAATCAAACTGAATGAGCCCCAACAATTTGTGAAAATTCCAACTTCTCATTTTTTAATATATATTAATTTTATACTTTTTCAATTTTATTCGCTCTTTCATAGCTTCTCGTCGCTCACTACCATCCCAGCAACGAGTTTTTACTTTTGTTGTTACGAATATTTAAAGAGTTTAAAATTTAATAAAAATATTAATGAAGAAAATAAAAATAATTTGGAAAGTTCGAGAGTTTCAAATTTTCTAAGTTATTGTTTTTTAGGTACTTTAATTACGTCTATTCCTAATGTTATATTTTCATAAAATAAAATTGTCTAGCAATAAATAAGTAATGCACATACTACTACCTCTATATATGTACATATTTTTATTTACAACCTTCTTAGCGATTTTCTCTGAAGCTATATCTTGCACTATATTCGTCCCAATAGACACTATAAAAGAAAGACTGCAAGTATGAAAAGGAAAGAAATAAAATGCATACAACCAATGTCCAAATTAATCGAAACAATGCTACTATTCATTTTTAACTCAATTCATGCCGTACTTATCTTGATTTTTATTTTTCACTTTTTACCATCACGCCCATACTAAGGCACAAAAATATTTGGGGCTAAAGGAATATCCAAGTTCATATCATTTGATAAAAAATTTTATTCACAAAGAAGGGATACCAAGAGTAATTATAATATGATTATTACATATTCATGCTTTATTTGCAAAAAATATATATTGCCATAAATAATATTATTTTAATTTTATAATAACACCATACAGCTGTATAGAGGATACACATCGACCTGTTTAACATATGGCCTTTTCTGTGGTTCTTTTTTCTTCTTACAAAATGTAAATAAAAAATAATTTAAAATTATATAACCAATGTGAATATTATTATGGTAGTTGCATCACATGGTAACTACATTCTATGATAACATATATATCTGCCAAATTACAAAGAGACAATATTCTTTAATTTATACTTTTTCTTTCACAAAATTAATAACCTATTAGACTGGAAACGATTTAATGCAAAATTTGAAAATCGAGCCATCCAATTTTAACAAATTTAGTCTAAATTTGGCTTCCTCTTTCATATCTGGAATAATCACTTCCCCCTTAGAAATAGTTCGAATAAGGTAACTTTATTTAATTCCAACACAAAACATATACATGTATGAGCTTGCGGCTGATCACAATATTTTTATCACTTTGTATTTTTATAGATTGCAACTGCAAGAAAAGGACAAAACATCCTTTTACTACAAAAACTCTTTTGACGTAAGGAAAAAAAAGAAATGCTTACCTCATCAAATGAGCTTATACATATACATATTTTTTCACCACTTTTGATATTTAAAGGGAATAAAAAGCTTATGGAGAGAAGGGCAAGGAGGGTTTTTGAATTTGTTCAAAGGAAACCTATACCGATGTTTTTTAGTTTGCTTAAGTATGAGTATGAATGTGACACTCATTGATATGTACAAAAACTTCGCATTAGCCAAATAAAATTTGTAATGCTTTTAATTTTTATATTGTTAATATAAAACAATAATAATAACAATATTTTTACATTATGATATCACAACCTCTTACACCTTATTTGTTTTATTCTTTTTATCGTTACATTATTTCATGGTATTTTTGCCGTTCTTTTTTTAACTATACAAAAATATACACTAAAACTCTCGTTAAATCGTACTAAAATAAACGAAAAAGCACAAACAAAAATATAAAATAATTCATATAAATATGTTACATATGGGTTACATTCAAAAAAGACTCACAATTATATAAATTCACACGAATGATTGTACCCATTTTCACACAAACACACACACACACAATTACATGAAATTCTCTCAATTTTATGCATGTTAATGCAAATGTAGGAAAAATTCCATAAATGACCTGAATTAGTCATAATTTTTTTTTGTTTTTTTATACAAAAGTTAGCTAGATAGCCAACACAATATTACTTTGCACTCAATTATTCGCACACTTATTTTATTTTTCTCTATTTAAGCGTGATTGTAAATTCGCTTTTGTTGCTTCCTAAAAATTAATCGATTTGTTTTTGCATTTTATTTTCTAAGTTATTTTGAAAATTTAGTATATTCATAAGATTGTGCTCTGCACTTTCCTTTCGAATATCCCGAGGCATAAAGTTAAATTGGTTATTAATTTCTTCCAAATATTTTAAGTTCATATCACTTCTTATATTTTTGCTATGCATATTATATAAGTGATTTTCATTGTTTAATTGTTTTTTAAAGTTGCTATTATCTCTCGGTTCATCACCATACTCATTAAGTGTATTGCTGCTGTCTCCTTTCGGATTTACATTATATGAACTTTTACTATTTCTTTTCATGTTAATTAGTGACAATAAATTAGAGTCACATCCAATTCCTTCGTCCTTGTTATTCGAATTATTATGATCATCATTGTATAAGTTCAGTTTTTTAAAAAAAGTTTCCGCATTTATCATTATATTATTAGTATTATTATTATTGCTATAGTCTGTCAAAATATTATCATTATTATTGTTAACTTTTAAATTCGAAAAATTATTATTATGCATTAATAATTTATTAATCGCTTTTATATCAGACTCTTCGATATGACTCATACTTCTTTCTTTATTCATAGAATTATAATTGCTTAATTCTTTTACTAATTTATTACTTATGTCAGCTGTATAATTAGTATTACTATTTTTTGCATTCATAATATTCACATTGTTATTACCATTTAACATTGGGGGATTCATCATACCATTTCCTTTCATAAGATTATTATTTGCACTATTAATAAAATTTACCAAGTCAATATTACTACCTCCATTATTATTCATATTTGATAAATATTTCTTCTTATTCATGATACTACTATTTTTCAAATTATTATAATTCAAACTCATGTTTTCATTTAAAGTGTTTAATTGACTGCTATTCTCATCGTTGTCATTCGAATTTTTTTTCGATTTTGAATTTCCAATACAACCCCCAATATTGTTATTCATATTATCATTAATAATTGTATCCATAATATTTTGTGACTCTTTTTTTTTTTGAGATTTCATTTTTGAATTTCCCAAATTAGTATGATTCATTTCATTTAAGTTGATGTTATTATTACCAATCATGTTGGTATTTCCTCTACTAGCATTCACCATTCCGATATTTGATTTTATCGAATTATTTAACCCCCCATTATTCATAGGGTGGTTAGTATTACTAATTTTATTTCCATGTCCTTGTTCATAAAATAACTGATTTATATTATGAATACTATTTTTATTATTTATAGTTCCATTTTTATTCAAAAGATTGCTACTACTATTGTTTATATCATTTATATGAAAATCTTGATGTTGAGAAGGGTTTAATACATTCTTTTGACTGCTATTTAGTAAATCTTTGGTTGTTAAAGGGGAAGAGGCTTTATTTTTTGAGAAAGCCATATCCCAATAACTTTTAAAATCTTCATACAACATATTTTCATCCATTTTTATATTCATATCATTAAAATTTATATTATTCATACTACTCAAATTCATATAATCCATATTTTCTAAATTTCCTATACTGTTCAGGTTGCTTATATCTTTTGTTTTCTTCATTCCCATATCATTATTTGATTTATTTATATTCGTTAGCATCATATCAAGTCGTTCATAACATTTTAATATTTTATTATATAACTCCGTTGGAACATATTTACACATTGCCTGATTTAATATCAGCTCTTCTAATAATAAACATGTATTTAATACATCACCTCGATACGTATCAATAATATTTTTCAGATTAATAAATCGCTGATGCTCTTCCTTATTAATCATAACAACCTGACTACCATTATTATTATTATCACCATCTAATTTATTATATTTATTATTAAAATGAGGTATACCATTCTCATTTGGTAACACCCCACTACTGTTATTTCTTTTATTTTCTAAATACATCGACAAATTATCATTCAAATTTTTAGGTAATGTACCTAATAAATTATTTAACTCCAATTCATTATTATTTAGCATATCAATATTCAACTTTCCATCTATATCATTTTTATGTATACTATATTTTTTATTATTTACATTGTTCATATTCATAATTAAGCTACTATTATTTCTACTATCCTGACTAGGACTTCGACTATTACTTTTATTTTCAGTGCCCAATTTATTAGGCGTCATCATTTCAATTTTATTCATCTGACTATTCTTATTCATATTGTTTGTATTATTTATAACAGTATTGCCACTCTTCGTGGTTATTCCTTTCTTACCATCCCTTATGTTGTGTGCCGAAATGATTGAATTATCAACACCGTTCCCACCTTTTAAATGGGAAAGTAAAGCTACATTATTGTTAGCAATACTTAGTGGGTCGACAGGTTCACCATTTCGTATATTCATCGGAGATTGATGATCTATATATTTATTATCCTTATTTATATTTTCTACAATATCTAAATTTGGATTTAAAGATGTATTATTTACAGGAGATAAATTAATAACACTTTCATCACCCAATACTGTTGCTGGATTACTTCGTTTATCTTTTCCTGAACCCTTACTACCTTTCTTACTCCCATTAAAAGCGTTTACCAACAAATTATAAATACTAAGTTTATTTCCTTTCATATTTGATGCATTATCTTTATTCTCTAAATTGTTATTATTTTTCATGTCATTTGCAGCTTCATTAGTGTTACCAACTTTTCCATCCCCATGCGTATCACTTTTTAACATGACATTGTTAATGTCAAAATCGCGTTTTTCTAAAAGATCTAAATTGTTCATAATTTGGAAATTTCCATTTTTATTATATTCATCCATAGGATACATATTTTTCAAGTTGGGGTCATTAACATTTCCATGGGGAAAATTATTTTTACTACGATTATTATTGTTTGCATCTTTACTATTTCGTGGCATAGTAGCCATTCCAGGATTTGCATTTCCTTTTGGAAATGATTTATCGGGATTTACATCAGCCATGTCATAATTATTTCCATTACCATTTTCCGCTGAAAGCAATTGCTCATCATTTTTGTTTCCACCTTTTGCACCGCTTTTTGGGCTTTTTGCATTTTTTGGCTTTTCATCTTTTTCTACTTCTTTTTCCTTCGAAATTTGCAAATACTTTGCATATTTTTCTCGTATAAATTGCTGGAAAAAAGCCTTATTAAAATCGAACTTAAGATTTTTATCAGCAGATTTTTCATTTATTAATAAATCAACTATATAACTATGTTCATCTTGGATATACTTATTTATCTGGTTAACCGTTATACAAAGGGGTAATATAAGATTTATATTTTGGCCATATAAATATTCAAAAAATGAATAAATATTGGAAGAAGATGTTAAATATAACACTTCTGTAAATATCGTTTTTTTACTTTTTTTCACATCTGCTTTATTTATTTCTTTTTTACTGTTTTTTATAATTATCTCTTTATTACTTATTTTATATATATATGTAGACCATAATATAGAAAATTGAATCATCTGAAGTGTTTCGTGAGATATATCATAATGTTCGTTAGCTAGTCGAATTTGTTCATCTGTTAAAAATGATGAATTTAAAAATAAATTTTTTTTATCTTTAAAATCTTTTGGAACACTTAAAAATTCTAACACACCTATTTCTGATAATTTATCCCATATATTTAATTTTAAATTTATCATTTTTTGTCTAATAATTTCACTTTTTTCACATATTAACTTTAACTCATTAGCAACATAACTACACATTAGGCAAATAAAATTATCATTTGCTTTGCCATTATTCATGTTCGTATTTATGTTGCCACCAAATCCTGAACTTTCACTTTCAAGGTCTTTACTACTGTTGCCCTTCTTCTTATTATTAGACCCTTTTAATAATTTATTATTATATAAATAAAGTAACCCTGGAAAGCTAAATGGCAAAAACGATTTATCTTTCCATAGCTCTTTCATATCTAACACGGCACTACAATCGAGAATAATATATAGTGGTAAATTACTGACATTACGCGTTGGATCTCCTCGATTTTTTCCATTATTATGTAAACCGGATTCAATATTATTCATTGTTTTAGTTAAATTGGAGGTTGAATTATTTTCATTTTGTTTATTTGTAGCACCATTTTTATTATGATTGCTACTACTATTGTTAGCACCAACTTTGTTATTATTTATTTTGTTTTTTTCAACTGGTTTTGACGTTACATCACTTATATCATTTATATCACTTTTATTATCATCACTAATTTCGGTATTACTTTTTCCTTTCTTTTTCTTTTTTTTTCGTTTTTTATTTTTTATTTTTTTATTCACATTTTCATCACTTTTATTATTTTCCGCATTTTTACTATTTTCAGGTTTTCCATGTAAAACCTCATTATTACGTAACCCTTTTTTATTATCATCTTTGACATTTTTATTTTTTGATAATTTATTATAACTATTCACATTTTTATAACTTTTATTATTAACACCTTCTTCGGTATCCTCATCATCCTCTTCATCGTCATCATCGTCGTCATCTTCATCATCATCATCCTCTCCATCTTCATATTCCTCATATTCCTCCTCTTCCTCTTCCTCTTCTCGTACATCAGGCTTTTTCACCCTTTTACTAATTTTATTAGAACTTATTAAACCATTAATACCATCTTTAGTATTATGATTTATATGATCACCATTATTATTTATATCCATATTTATAAGGGTATCCGTGTCCAATCGTTTTCCTTCGGGATTTAAATCATGTATTTTATCATTATCTATAGATCCAGAAATTGGATATTCCTTTTTATCATCTTTTACGATTTTTCCATTTACTATATTCTCTTTTTGATGTATAAACATATATACGTGCATTATTGGAGGATTCCAATTTGTTGAATTTAAACATTTATATGGGCAACATCTTTTATCACTTTTTAAAGCAGAGCAAATAATTAAATTACTTTTATATCCTCGTTTTTTTTTTGCAGAATCTTCAACTTCTTTTAATATTTCTTTAGGATTCCGTATGCAATTATATTCTAACCGTATCCATACAGGAATTTGTTGAGCATGCTTATAATGGCTTTGAAATTTATCATATCTTGGATATATATAATTAGCGTCTCTTTTCGCTAAAACAAAACTTAATAACAATTCTTTGCAAGCATCATCTTGAATAAAATTATGAGATAAATGCAATTCTTCAATAGGAATTTTTTGACCATATACGACTTGTTTAATTAAAGATGCCCCTTCATCTTTTATATTATTTTTATATAATTTTAATATATTTATACCAATATGATCAGGATAATTTAATATAAATTTTATTAACGTTTTTAAACCTGCACATGATATATAATTTTCACTCAAATCGACATTTAAACAATAATAATTTGAATATGATATTTTTATATTGTTTTTTAAAATCTTTACTAATTCTAATATTTGATGATCGTGTAACGATTTATTATTTAATGATATGTCTAAATATCGATACAATTTTTTACCTTTGGGACATTTAAAGGTAAGTTTTTTATTTTCTCGAATATATGACTCCATTATTTCGCCTACACATATGCATGCGCATATATATAAGCCCCGTGCGCTATTACTCCTCGCTTTGCCCCTTAATATGAATTATGCTATACCTATTTCAAGCTATATCTATTATTTATTGTATTTTTCGTATTATGATTTTGTTTATAAACTATAGCGTATCCGCATAAGTAAAACAATTATTTATATTATCCACTGTAATATAATTTAAACGCATAAGCATAATATGTCTATGCATGCCTAATCTTGTGAGTCTTTGATTATTTCTTCTGGTATCGCCTCCTCTTATTTAGTATGTATATTTTTTATCTTCAATAAATGTAACTTCGTTTCTATATGTAAATGCTTTTTTAGGATTTTTTATTGTGTTTGAAATATAATCGATATATGCATAATATATAAGGTGAATATGTATGTATTTTTTTTTTTTCTTCGCTTCTTCTTCTTTCCCTTTCAAAAAATATCCTGAAAGACTATGTTTATTTTTAATAACAATAATAGCATGATTGTTATATATAATATGTTTAGTTACACATACTTTTTATTTTTTTATAATGTATTTATCTTCCATATATTTCATCACATATAACACATGACAAATTTTGCTTTGCATGAGAAAATTAAGAAAATAAAAAAAAATAATATAAAAAAAAGCAAAATAAGAGTAAAATTTATATATCTTAAAAAAAATATATATAATAAATAATTAAATTGAAAAAATTAACTAATTTTCTTATTATACAAATAAGAAGGTAAATAAATATGCGCTTACGTAAATATATATAAAGTAAGGCATATATATGTGTATGTATTAATATTATACGCATATAAATTCGCATACATATGTATATATATACATTCATACGCTTTTATATAATATATAATACATAAGAATGTATAAGCTTTAGTTAATAGATAAAAGTTGATAAAACGAATTAATTATTAAAAAAGTATATATAGTATAAATTTATAGAAATTATATAATAAGCATTCTTTTATTAACAATAAAACATGAAATCAGAATGACGTTTAAATATTCTATAATCCATAAAATATTTACATATATAATTTTATTTCTACGAAAAGCTTCATGCTTTTAAAAGTAGCAAAAATCATCGTTTAAAAATGTATATATTACATGAATGTATTAATATATGTTACATGGATATATATATAAGTCATAAGGAAATATGTATTATAAGCACAACATGCAAATTCATAATACATAAATCAATTTACAAATATACGCATAAATGTAATTATATAATACAAACATATTTATATATCCAATAAGAAGGTACGTAAATATATATCATATTATAATATGACATAATCTTATGTACATCGCTTTTGTTTTTAAAATCAATATTAAAATCGTACTTTGTTACTTGTTTTTATTATATATAATATTCTTTTTTGTAAAATATTTTGAAGAAAAATATATATAATAATCTTATTTTTGTTTTATTATTCCACTTTGAAATATGTTTGTTTTGTTTTTTTTTTCATTATATTAAATTAACAATAAATTTTCCTTTTGTTTTTTACAAATATAAATACACGTAAAAAATTGTAAAAATATTTGAAAATTACATTTTTTTATTTTATATATATATGTATATATTTTGGGATTTATAGTATGTAATATAATAAAACATTTCGCTAAAAATATATCAAATCAAATTACTACATATATATAATATATATATGTATATATATATACATAAGTTACGTCATAATTATACATTTCTTTATAAAACGTGCAATTATTTCGCAAAGGTTACACTCGTATTATAACATAATTGATTTCATTCAAATGTGCGTGTTTTATAATATTTATGAAATGAATAAATTAGGTATTTAATTTTTTTTCTTCCCTCTTATCTTATCGCAAACATATGGGTGTATGCTTTTTATCAAATTTGTAATATCCAATACTATTTACAAAAAATGGAATTATATATTAAAAAAAAAAAATTACATGAGCATGTAATGTAATTGTGCATTTTGTACACAGATTATTATGAACATAAAAAAAAAAAAAAAAAAAAAAATAAGAAAATATGTATTTGTAGCTAGTTATTATACATAAATATATTAACATACATAAGTTTTTGAAAAGTTTAGATGGATGTATCCAAAAAGTCTTTTCAAAAATTGTTTCCCTTAATTTATAGGAGGGGAATAAAAAGAAATTAACCAAAAAATAATAAAGTAGTAATACTAAACTAGCCATAATAGTAATAATAGTAATAGGGCTTGTTTAGTCAAACTAATTAATTCCCTTTTTTAGGCATTTTCTTATTCTTATATTCATTTTTTTTTTATTTCTTATCATCCATTTTGGCTAGCTTTTGTTATATTCAAACACAATTGCTTTGCTCGCATCAAAGTAGCTATCATTTGGTACTTAAATAAGAACAGGACCAAAACAAAAAAAATACAAGTTTTTCACACCATATAATAATTACTTTGCATATATTTGCATTTCGAAAAATATGGGCTTTATTTTAGTATGTCCTTATACCTATTTCATTTACAAATTAAAATTTTTTAAGTAACATAATGCTTTCGTTTTGTGAATGAGAGAATAAAAAAAAAATTTATATCCTTATAAAGGTAAAAATAGTAGAGAACAAATACACAAAGGGGGAGGTTTATGAAAAAATTTAGAATAAAACAAAAATAAAGCATACTCTTCGCGAATGCGAAGGGATTTTGGCATGAATTTATTAAGGGAAACGCAAAAAAAAAATAAAATAAGTATACATGATATGCATTGTGCCCATCCATGTGGGCAAAAGGTGGATAAGTGTTGGGTCACTTGTGTCAGGCAAATGCTTTTTCCTTTTCAGGGTATAACTAGTTTATCAAATGAAGAATGCCTTTCCATTCTTCTGGTAACATATCTAATACGTAGATATACCTTCCCTGGTCTTTTTTCTTTAAAAGCAAAACAATTTTTGTCATTTCATCTTTTCCTAAATCTTTTTTGTTATCATTAATGAAATCAACACACTTTTGTAATATATTGTTTTTGTTCAAAAGTTGTAGTTCATTGGTCATATTATTAGTTCCAACTTTCTTTTTGTCATCAAATTTTCGATCTGCATTTGCTTGTGATTGGTATTCATTACTATGAGTTTTTTTTTTTATGTCCTGTTCAGAATTTTTTCCATCAGGGAAATCATAAAATGGCAATAAGTCAAGATAAACTACTGAGTAAAAATAACATAAAAATTCGTTAATACTCATGTTTGGTATATTATTAATTAGATTGTTTGCAATTTTGTATAATATTTCTTTTTCGGATGAAATAGAATGACATAATCTTGAAAGTCCTTTGGCATTAAAATTAAAAATGTTTTGTTGAATGATCGGTTTTAATTTATCTATATGTTTATTTAAAATTTTAAATTTATACAAACACCAAACTAATAATGCTAAATATTTATGATGAATATTATTTATATAATGATAATTATTTATGTCTTTTTCAATTAAATGAATAAATTCATCATCATATATACATAATTTTGATAAGCTATACAAATTTGTTATTTTATGTAATGTAGTTAAATCATCATATTTCTTTATCATTTCTTTTATAATTATAAAATACATAACATTCTCTTTAAAAAAGTATGCATTGTTTTGTGTTAAGGTATGAGTCTCGATAGGTATTGTCGAAGACTGTCCATCGTCATTATGAGTTTCTGTTGATCCTAAATTATTTGTATTCAACTCTTTTGGAATATAATATTTTGAATATTCATTTTTGAAAGAATAATTTGATATAACGGTTAGCATATCAGTTAGCTCAATAGCTGATAACAAATGTAGTTGACTTTCAATTCGATCCATTACTTGATTCATAAATTGAATAATAAAATCTTTATGTGATATATTGTTTTGATCTAGAGGTAATTCTTTTCTATATTTTGATTGTTTTATATATTTTAATAAATTTCCTAAAACAATTTTTGTATTACTTGTGTTATGTTCTTGAGCATATAAGTCAATTAAGATTTTTGTAAAGACTCGAGAAATACCAATATAATTATATAAGTTAAATTTATCTGATATTTTATTAATATAATTTATAATTAATCTATATATATATATATTATTAGTTTTGTTTAGTATGTATAGTGGTTCCAATACTAGCACTATATTATTTACACTAAAGCAGTCTAAACGGTATTTTAAATATTCTAATAATTGATCTACCATTTCTTTCTTTTTATCAAAATAATATAAATAAGAATAGATATGAAATATGTTGACAATTTGATCAGGTGTATAAGTTTTTATATGATAAATTATTTGTGATTCAACATGTGGTAAAAACACTTTATGAATAAATTCTTTTGTAATTTGTTTTTTTAAAATTATATACTTTTCATCTTTATTTGGAGTTACAGAATTGTTATCATCTTTTATTTTACTTACATCATTTGTGTTGTCATTATTTTGATTATTGTTAATTGATTGGTCTGGGGAATATATCGAATTATTTCGTTCGCTACTAACATTTTTATATTTATTAATCAAATTTTGTGAAAAATCATTTTCTTTTTTTTGTGTTTTTTCTTTCCCTTCTTTATTTTTATTTTTTATAAAATCTTTATACTTTTCAATAACCTGCTTACTATTCGGATCTATATCGCTACATGCATTTGTGCTCGAATAGTGTCTTATATTTTCATTTACTAAAGGGTTTACATTATTATTATAGTTTTTTTTTATGTTAGATGATTTACTGAACTCTCTGCTTAGTATATTTTTTTTCCACTTAACTAAACGCATACAACGCAAAGAAAGCTTTTCCATATTTTGCAAACTATTCAATATTGGATCCTATTTAAGGGCTTACATTTATTTTATATATTATATGATGAGTAATGAATAGAAGGAAAAATACCAATTACCCTTTTCTTTTATTATACTGCTTTATATATATGGGTATATATACTTGCTTTCTAAGCAGTGCCCCTTATTCATTATGATGGCACATTAACCAAGTATCCATCCATATAACATATGATCAAGTGATAATATAGTATATATTAAAGAATAATAACAATATTTTATATTATTATTCTTTATTTAAAACAAAAAAACAAATTATTTATGAGGATCGTTAGGGCGTGGTAATATGCGTGCATATAATATATACATGTGTAACCTACAAACTCAATTTTTTTAAAACTTGTAATAGAGAAAAAAATTAAAACAAAAAACAATGAAAAAAATAATATAAAAATATAACTATATAATGAAAAATGAAAAAATGGAATGATATATTTTCTAAATTTTTTAAAGGTATATATGTAGTATGCATAACGTGCTATAAATATAGGGGTGTTTATAAAACGGCGAAAGAATAAAATATTTAAAAATATACAGCTTTATTATTTTTTTTACATATATATATAATATAATTTTTTGCATATTCTTTTACCACTTGAAGGTAAATCCATATTAAATTATAACATTCAAAAAAAATAACAGTAAGCTTATGTGTAAATTAAGTTATACAATATGAAGTTATGAATTATTAAGGTATTTCCATTATCTAATTTTTTATTCCACTATTATTTATTAATCTCTTTATTTATTATTTTGCTTTTTTTCCGTGTATTACAAGGGAAGATTTATAAAAATGTTTTTTTTATTTATCAATTGTTTATAATAAATAAACAAACCAATGAAAATCGTTATATAAAGTTTAAAAAAAAAATACATTTTTTTCCATATATACAAATATATCCTTCAATATATAATACCATATACAAATCTACGTTTCTTATTTTTAATTAAATTATTATTTTTTTTTTTCCACACCAAATAGTATAAAAATGGTAAGGATTAGTAAGCTATATATTTAACCTAACACTGTATAGTGCCCTATGCAGTAAATATGTTATACATATACATATATATATACATTCTTTTTTCTCCTCGTTTAGGGATCTATATTTAATTATAATGGTGGTTGCGTTTTAGGAATGAGCGGGTCGCAATGTGTCGCAATAGCATGTGACCTTCGTCTTGGATCAAATAGTTTTACAACCGTTAGTACGAATTTTACAAAAATCTTTAAAATCAATGATCATATATATGTAGGGTTATCAGGTTTAGCGACAGATATACAATCATTATATGAATTGTTGAGATATAGAGTTAATTTATATCAAATCAGGCAAGAAACAGAAATGAATATAGATTGCTTTTCTAATATGTTATCAAATATTTTATATTCAAATAGATTTTCACCATATTTTGTAAATCCAATTGTGGTTGGATTTAAAGTAACTACACAAGTAGATGAAAACGGAAACAAAACAAATGTATACGAACCATATTTAAATGCATACGATTTAATTGGTGCTAAATGTGAAACCAACGATTTTGTTGTTAACGGAGTATCAAACGAGCAACTATACGGAATGTGCGAATCGATGTACATAAAGGACCAGGTAATGATCTCAGCTTTGCTTTATTTTTTCCCAGCCAATTTTCAACCACGTTTTCACCTCGTTTTCACCACGTTTTCACCACGTTTTCAGGATGAGAACGGGCTGTTTGAGACCGTTTCCCAATGCCTACTAAGCGCACTAGATCGTGATTGCTTATCTGGATGGGGTGCCGAAGTTTACGTACTGTAAGTTTACACGAAATTAGATGCATAGCACCGTTGTTTATGATTACAAACTATTGAAGTTGTTCCTTCTCTTTATTACTCCCAAAGATTTGCGCAGATATGTACACACCCAATTTGTATTTATACTTTTTTGTAGAACACCGGATAAAATAATAAAAAAGAAACTTAAAGCAAGAATGGATTAATTTTCAAATAATTTACCCAAACGATATATATATCTTTTTTTGTAATTGAACTTTTATTTTTTTTATACACCCATAAAAATAGTATATCATAATGCATACATAAAACATGAAAAAATATTATATGGTATGCCTTTTAAAATATAAGCTATATTTATAGCGTGTTTATATTATACTTTGAGAATAAAATATGAATGAAATACCTTGCACTATACATACAACTATTGTATCTTCCTATTTTTAATTACATCGTATTGAATGTATTTCCTTTACTTTTCCATTACTCACATTTTTAATAATACATCCTTATCTTTATGTATAGCTAATTTTTATGTGAGAAAGGGAAAAAAATAAACTCAATTCATATACCTTTATTAAAAATATAAACTAAATTTTCATGGAATTTTTCATGGAATTTATAAAAAAAAAGCTATAGCATTTTTATAGTTTGTAAAAATCGCAATATTTAAAGTTAACTTATTTTGCCACAATTTTTCACCGAATACGTTGCGGATCCAACGTGTATAAAATTTGGTACTCCATTTTACGGCCCATGTATAGAACGAATTTATTTTTCATAATTAAAAATAGAAGTGATAAATGATATGATGTCGTGACAAAAAATATTTACAATTATTTTTTTCATATTCTTTCACAATTTTTCATAGTTTTTCATTCTCGTAACTTCGATCCACTTCGCTATACCCTGGCCGCCCCACTGCTATGCGCATTTTTTTTGTTTCCCCTATTTTTTTGTTTTTTTTTTTCATAAAAAATATAACTTGTATAGTGAATACCCAACTAGCGAACCAAAGTTTATTTTTTATCACCAATGGAGGTTACAAGAAAGTGAAATCTACCCGTTTAGAGTCAAAGAAACTTGGGAGTGATGTAGAAAAAAGTAATCGGACTGGAGGGGCGAGGCGTATTGTCAACCCTAACGTTAATACAAACATGTATAATAATTGGGGTAGTAGTTATTCTCAAAATGTGATTTATAAACAGATTTATGAAAAAGCCTATCCATTTAAAAGATACTGTATTGGAGATGAATATTATGGAAGAGTGTTAAGTGTGAATGCAAAAAAAATAAAGCTTGATATTTTATGTGATCGGAAAGCATATTTAAATACTTCCGAATATTTCAGTTCATTCAAATTATGTAAATATATAAATTCAATAATAAATATACATGATATAATAAAAATAAAAATAAAATATATACAAAAAATCTATCAAAAAATATTTGTGCAAATACGAAAATATACAATACCCGAAATATTATCATCATTTCAAAACGAACAAAATTTAATAAATTCAAAAATTTTCTACATTTCTAATGACTATGCTTTAGTTTACATTGCCCCTAAAATACATGCAAAGTTAATTATTAACAGACAGGACAAACCAGATAAATACAAAATAGGAGATACAATCTCAGTTAAAATCCATTCTTTCAATTCAGAAGAAAATGAGTTATACGTACTGGATCCGTACGAATGAGCCTTTCTATTGTCAGTTCCCTTTTTTTTATCACGTTTCTGATACAGTTGAATTTATCGATTTTCCAACCGTTTCAATATAATCAGGGGTGATATGTTCAACAGGAACATCCTTCAACTCATTCATTAACTTTTTAATTTTTTCTTCAGATGTTTTTTCTGCCATATGTTCTAAAGAACTATAATTTGAATTCGTACTACCATCAGATCCAAAAGATGGATTTGTATTTATGATTACATTTTGTATAGTATCCATTATTATTTTTTGATTTAAAATTAATAAATCATTTTTAATATTACAATAATCAAATAATATATCAAAAACTTTATTATATTCATTAATATATTCCATATTTGAAAATTCTTTATCTTCTACATCTGTTTTTTTATCATTAGAATCTATATTTTCTCCTTGTAAATCTTTTAGTTTTGGTTTTCTTTTATAAAATGATAAAAATTCAGATGCATTTGTAATTTTATCAATAAATTCAGAACCAAATAATTGCGTATTTATTATATTTATTTCATTATATTCTATTTTTATTTTTATAAGTGGTTTATTATAAACATTCTTTTTTATTTTTATCAAATTAAATGTATCATCTTTATCTGAAGAAAAAGCTAAATGAATAAAACTACTAGTATAAAAATCATCATTCTGTAATTTACAAAAAAAATCATTTACACATTCATCAGTGATACTAAATATAATATTTTCTTCCTCTACATCTGTAATTCCACAATTCATTTTATCACATTTTTCTTTTTCAAATAAAGAAGGTAAAAATATTTTTTTTAAAATATAATAATTTTTAATTTGATTTAAAAGTTGTTTTCTAATTTTGTCTAATATCAAATTTGTTTGATCATGTAGAAATTGTTTAAGAACATATTCATCATTAAAATCGAGATCATAATTTGATAATTTGATTTCTTTTAATTCAAATGGTCTAACTGTTTCTAAATTTATTTTTAAAAATCGAAATCGTTCGTTTTTAATTTCTAATAAACCAATATATTTATCACCATATTCATTTACACATAAAGAAGTTCGAACAGAAGAACCTAATTGTAAATTATAAAAAGTTTGAAATACACTTTCTTCTAATTGTGGTTTTGAATTATGTTCATGACCCCATATTACTAAATCTATAAAACTAGGAATAAAAGATTCTTTTATAAAATTTTTTGAATTATTAGAGTTTGTATTTCTCATATATCTATTTTGATGTAATACTAATATATTTATTCGATTTTTATAATCCTCTGGTATTATAAATTTTATACTTTTACTTTCAAAGTAATGATATAGTCTTTCATCTTTAATCCATCCAATGGCATAAATAGATATATGAGTTCCTTTTTTATTTAATAATATTGGTTTTATTACTAACCTTTCCATATTATTTTTACCAATATAATTTATTAAATTTGAAATATTTAAGATATCTAATGGACATATATAATCATAACTATATGGATAATCATGATTTCCATGTATTGTATAAAATGGAATTGATTTTTCAAATTTTTCTTTCACTGGTAATATTTTCATTTCTGTATTATATTCTTCTTTATCTGTTTTATTTATCATATTATCTTGTACATTCTTTCGAATTTCATCATAGCTTTCATCGGAACTTGAATAATATATTTCTCTTCGTTTTGTTTCTTTCCCACCTCCTTTTCCCCTTTGCTTTGCTCCAGTTTCAAAAAATTCATTTGAAATTTTTTCTTCCCCTTCATAAAAATCGTATCGATAATTTGTTACTTCATTAAGGGGGGTACTATAATTAGTTGTGCCTACTTGTGTGTCTGCATAGAAAGACGTACCAGTTTCTTCTTGATGTAAAGAAAGTGGATTCATATTAAAGCTGTTATATTTATCGCTTAGATTATTTTCATCCTTCCCTCCATCCTTTTTATTATTAACATGACAATACTTTCTTATAATTGACATAGTCTTAAAGAGTGTATATTCGGAGACCTTATTTTTGTGAAATAAATCACCACTATTTAAAATCATATCAACATTTAATTTTTTTGCAATAAATAATATTTCTTCAAATGTGTTAAAAGAATCTTTTTTTTGTATTGGATTATTTTCTTTATATCCTAAATGGTTATCGGTGCATAATAATATTTTTAATGTATTTGGGTCGTTTGAACTTAATATTTGTTTTATATTTTCGATACTCATATTTTTAAGACTATTATTATTGCACTCTATATTTTCATTTTTCTCGTCTATGATGTTATATTTTTTTTTATTTACATTTTCTTGATCTTTATCAAATAGGTTCTCCTCTCTACCGTCAAAATTTTCACCGTTTTTCCCCCCGTTCTTTGCACAAAACATGAATTCATTATGGGTATAACCATTTTCTATACCTCTATTTTCGCTCGTGTTATATAAATTCACTTCCTCATCGTGTATATCTAAGCCATTTCTCTTTATCTCTCTACAAGGTTGAAATTGTGTGTTAAGGTGATTCATATTTTGTACCGTTTCATTTTTCAATTTATCTTTTCCTTCTCCATTATTTTTGTGTCGATTATTTGGTTGGAAATAATCCATTATGGTTGTTTTTTTATTTGTCTTAGCAGATTTAGTATTACTAGCTTTATTTGCCTTTTTCGTTTTATTATCAAATTGATTTATTTTATTTTCTTGATTTGAAATAGGATAACTATATTTCTGATTATTTTTTTCAAATAATTGTTCAGAGCTTATATTAGTTTGTGTTTTATTTGATGTATAATCGAAATGTATGTCTTTAAAAAACCATTCATCGTTAGGCATATTTGTAGTTATATTATGTTTATATTGTTTTGGTGCTTCTTCATTTTCTATTAGTAAATTTCGTGTTTTATTAAAATTGTTATATAGATCTTTTATCGATACTCTTGTTGTTTGTTCACTCTCGTTAAAGTTATTTTCAGCATACCTAGTTATGTTATCATTCATTGGGTGATCACTCATCGTGTTTGCAGTTCGACTTTCTCCCATGCTTGATAGGTGATGATAACCTTTCCACGCCTCGTTTTGCATTTCATTCTGATTTTTTTCATTTTCATTATTTCTTCCTTCCCCCCAGCCTGATAAGTAATTATTCAGCCCATCCCTTTGCTGATGCCCCATCCTCTAGCACAAAACAATCCATGCAGTATACACACGTCGCATGTACTAAAAACGTAGGGAAACGGAGAGAAGAAATGACCATAGAAATGTTATTCAAAAATAAAGTATAAAGATAATAGTTAAAAAAAAAAAAAAAAAAAAAAAAACGTATAACGGTTAGTAGATATAGAGTTATTTTACAATTTTTTTTAAGAACAGAAAATGCGAATTTAATCAAAAGTCATCATCCTTACTTATTACCACTAGTGTAGATAATAGTTAGTTTTATTTCTTGACTTTTGTAAACGCAATAAATTATTTTTCAACGTATTCACATTTATGTAAGCATAAGTAAAAGCGCTCTTCCGATTTTTTTTTTTTTTTTTTTTTAAAGCCCATTTATCATCAAAACATTGATTTTAAAAATACTAAATGAGTTCCAAAAAATGAATAACAAAGAATGAGGTAGGAAAAAAATATTTCATAAAATATAGATCAAAAAAAAAAAAAAATAGTGTAAAATTTGAATATAAAATGTTGCAATAACCTAATTTTATCTGTCAGTGTGTATGCACAAAATGGATGCGATACAATTATTCTTATATTAATAAACATTAAAATAAAGGAAATTAGGAATGGTAATTTTATAGTTAAAAAATATGAAGTTAATAAAAAAACAGTTTATAAATAGTGTACTAAAACGAATGGGCAACTATTTGTGTGTGTAGGGTTGGGATTATTTTTTAAAAAATTTAAGGGGAGGGAAAAAGACATAAGTAGAAAAATATACCTTGTAAGTATTAATTTTATGTATTATATTAATAGATATACAAATAATAAAAAATAAAAAAAAAAGATTAATTGGTTTATAGATATATTTATTATTCAAATGTTCATTCAAAATAAATAATGAAAAACTTATTATAAATATAAGAAAAGAAACAAATAAACCTTCATATATATATTGAGAATTCGTTGATCTATATATATATCTATTTAATATAGAGTCTAAATTTATGTCTGTGTTATAAAATTCGGATTGATAAATTAAACAATGGAATAATCCGCTTAAGCATATAAAGTATAAAATGTATGAACAAATAAATATTATTATATTATATTTATTTATTACTAAAATGAATAAATATAATAAAATAAATATAAGACCTACAATAAAAGATAAATACATGTTCATGTTGGAAAATATGCCATCTTCACTTACATCCAAATTAGAGTTATACTTATTAATATTGTGTGTGTATATAAATTTTAAAAAATAATCTGTAATACTTTCTATGTTTAATTCTGTTTGTATTTCATCCTCATCGGTTTCATTTCTTTTTTTCCAACGTCCTTTTCTCTCTTCCTTTTTTATAAAATTTTCCAACATATACATATTACGAATAGGAGAATGATGTTTGTAGTTGTAAAATGTATTTTCATTCAAGTAGATAAATTCAGGATAGTTTTGCATCATATGTATATATTTTAATGGATTTAAATTGGGTTTATTAAAATTTACATAAAAAAAAAATATAGGTTTCAACAACTTATTTTTTATATATATATTTTTATTTTCTTTTTTACAATTATTTTCATTGTATAAAAAAATGTTTTCTAAAATAATTTTTTTTGCAACACTGTTAAATAGGTCTAATAGTACATATGTTTTTCTATCAAACATAGAAAGATTATTTTTTGTTTCAACATCAATTATAAATAATACACAATCATATTCTTCCTCTTTATTTAAAACATAATCTACATAATCATTTAAACTTAATTCATGTATATAATGGAATGTCATTCCATTTTGGGTTTTATCTTTTTCATATTCTTCATTTATATGAAATTTTATTTTTTTATTAATTAGCTTCTTTAACTTTTCAAACTTACTAACATCATTTAAACAATATGTTACCCCCTTGAAAAATACACTAATCATAAAATACAAAAAAAAAAAATACAATCTTAAGTATGTCATCTTCATTTTTCTATTCTCCTTCTTCCGCTATTTTCTTAAAAGTGTGTGATATAATACGTTCCTTCACACATGCTCTCGTAAATTCATGCCCATACTTCATTGTTTCCAAAGTAAACCATACCTATTTTTTCTCATGCTCTACAAAAATGTAAAACATAAACTCTACTTAATTGCTATAATTGCGATTACCCTTTTTGATTAAGCTCATACTATAATTTTTTTTTGTACAATGTAGACTTTTTTATATTTTATTTATTAAAATTTTCCAAAAAAAATATTATAAGGTTTTCCTTTTCGTGCTACATATTTTGTAGGAAGTGAAAAAAAAATAATTATGTTATTATTAGTACATGTTTAATTTTACAAAATAATAGTTTTACATTTTTAAAATACAAATGAAATCAAAAAAATTCGTAAGCGCTTTACCATGTGGTAATGCACATTGGAAAAAAATAAACGAATAGTAAACAAATAAATAGATGATAAATAAAAAATGTGCAATAAAAATTGTATTACATACTACTGCCTCATAAAAAGCTATTAAGCTTGGGCCTATTTATATTAAAATTATCAAAAATGAAAACATTTCCAAACTTCAAAAGGTTAAAAAAAAAACAAATAAATAACAAGCATATGCTTATTTAATACGTAAAAAAAATGTATGTACGTGTACATGCCCGTGTTTATTGTATATCATTCTTTGCATCCATTGTGCATGTAGAAATATAACAAGAAACACATGCGCACTATATATTCGTATATCCATTATTTGTGATAGGACTAGGGACAATTATCTGGCGAAAAAACATCACCACTAGATATTATTTTGTTGTACAGTTGCGCTGAAGTTGGTCTAGATTTATAATCTAGCGATAACATTTTTTTACACAAATTAGCTACATTTGGATGTTTTTTTATTAACAAGTCAGGTAAAATTCTTTCCCTGGCATTACATAATATTTGTGTTCTTTCCATATTTGTTTCTGTTTTGACAAATAAATCAATTATAATTAAACCTAAAGAGAAAATATCTACCGATTTGGTATATTTATTTCCTTCTAATTGTTCAGGTGCTGAATAAAGTTTTGTCCCTATTCCTAATGTGTGATTAATTGATTCTTTTTTATTTTTTAAATTGCTTGAAAAACCGCTAGCTACGCTCTTATTGCACCCCTCCATTTGCTCCGCTATTTGTTCAGCTGATTTTTCTTGTATATCATCATGGTGTAGTCCTTTTCTATATATACGCATCCATTTTGCGCCAAAGTTTTTATTGGAAGCCGAGCAAAATTTACTTTTGATTGTTTCTATATTTCTATATTTTTTTTTTTTATTACTACGGCAATTTTGAAAAGATTTAGACAAGAGATACCTCTCTATTTCTAATCGACAATAAGCATTCCGTTTAACAACTATTGCACTACTTATAGAGCTGTTTGTACTACGTCTTTGTATAGGGTGTTTCTTTTCTTTTCTTTTTTTTTTCTTTTGGCTAGCTATTTTATTCCTGCCCATTTTTGCTCCGACATCATTTTTTTTTTTTTTTTTTTTTGCACCACAAACATTACCATTTTGTTCCCCACTTTTTTTACTAATTTTTTTTCTCGTTTCTACTGCTTTATCCTCATCAGTGAAATAGCGTCTTGTCTTCGTGCAGCTAAAAAGAACATTCATGGAAATATTCAGTTTTTCAGATTTATTCGGTTTGGTTACGTAATTTTTTACAGTGCTACATTTTCTCATTTTAGTCCTATCATTGTGCCCTCTATTTTGCGAAAAGGATAAACCACAACGTATGTTTTCATGGTTAGTTATTTTTTTTTCATCTAAAATAGCTTTTCTTATATGAATGGTGTTGCTGCTACTTTTAAATTTGGTTGTTTTCCTCCTATTTTTACAAAGTATATTTAATTCATCTATTGTGCTCCACCACTGAAATGTTCTTTTGCAACCATGAAGGTTTCTATTTTTGCTTTGAACGCCACATTTTTTCGATTTCGATATACAACTTTCATTACAATCACTGTTAGTACTATGGACGTCATTTATTTGCCCATTTTCCAACCCAAATCCTGAGCCACAGTTTGAAAATAGTTTTTTTTGGGTGCAAACAAAATTGTTGTCACAGTTTTTATTTATTATCAAATCCGTTTGTATCTCCTCTTCTTTCGCTGTATTTATTTTTTGATCATCTAAATAATCATATGAAGCTAAACCAAAATCCCCTATCTTAACGATATCATTATTTGAGATAAATATATTTGAAGGTTTTAAATCTCGATGCATAATATTATTATTATGTATATAATTTAGACCCATAATTATCATATTTATAATTTCAATGTTTCTTTTAATATTAATATGTGTTCTCCTATTGATGTAATTTTCGATTGTGTCTTTGCAATATTCCATTCGTATATATAAATTAAATTTATATTTTTTATTTTTTATAAAATTTTGTTTATTTTTTTCGTTATCTATATTTGATAATGGAATGTTGTCACTATATTGACATATTTTTGTGTCCGTTTTTTTATAACCCTCTTCCTTTTTATCCTTGTTTTTACAAAACATATTTTGCTTATCGTCATTTATTGTATTTATTGTACCTTTTCGTTTTCTTTGTCTTTGTTCATACCAACTAATACGCCGTTTTTTTGACGGTTTGACTTCCTCTGTATTTAAATTGGCACAGTTTATGGATGAATGTTTTTTACACCTCTGATTATCATTTTCACAACTTTTAAAACTACATTTATTTGGTACAGTTAAGAATCTATTATGTGAATATATTTCCATCATATCATTGGCCAAATTATTGGGCAATTTGTTATTTATTTTATGCATATTGGAAATAAAATATCTTGTAACCATATAAATTTGATGAGATAAATAAGGGTTATATAAAATAGACTTATTATTTTTAAATCGATATAGATTGCTTCCTTCTCTTTTATGAAATATATTCATAAGTAAGAGAAAAAAATCAAAATATATATTATAAGTATGTAAAAAATTATCACATCTTATGATAAAATTTGGTTTTAAAAAATTGTCCCATTTTAAAATACATAATAATGATGGCTGTTTAAAATTGTTGATACTTTTCCTAAATTCTATTTTTATTATTTTTTTTTTTTTTTCAAAATTTTTTTCCTTAGAAAAATTTCCTAATTCTTTAAATTGCAATTGATAAACTGAATTATAATTATTGCATATGTTGTGTTCCTGTCTACAACTGTAAAACGAGTTACTATTCATTTCTGTTTTTATTTTGTCATAGTTCCCATTTCCTCTTCTCAATCCATTCCAATCCCACTTATTAACATTTTTATCAATGCAATTCGAAGCATATTTATCAATGTCGCAAGTATAATACTTATACACTTGCTGGTGTATATATTTATACAGGCAATAAAATATATTATCTTCATTATCATGGACAACTGCTTCATAGTAAGGATTCGTTTGTGGTTTTGAATTTACATTGTTTTTCTCCAATTTATATAAATTATAAGCATTTTTAATATTATTTTCATGGCTTTTTTTATTAATTATTAAAAATTGTCTTTTCGTATCTCTTTCTTTTTTTCCACTACAATTTTTCTTCTTATAATTACTTGGCATTTTTAAAATACTACATTTTTTGTTATATGAATTTGTAAAATTATCTTCTAAATCTGTTCGAAGTGTACCCATTTCTATGATATCATTTATATTTATATTTTTTTCTTTAACCATTTTATGGTCATTGCTTTGTTTCACTTCCTCTCCCCCCTCAACACAATACATGCCAACTGTTTTTTGATATATTATCTCATTCGAATTGATTTGTTTTCTACCTTTTTCAAACTGAGTATTCATATTATCACTATATATTCTTGTTAAATAGGTGGTTAATACATATTCATTATTCCCTCCTTTCAATGTTTTAAGTAGGACTACATTTATGTCTTCGTTTCTTTTTTTATATCTCTCACTTTTACACAATACACTATCAAAATATATTCTTTTCTTGTCATTTATTTTGTTGTATTTAAAATAGAAAGTTTTATTAATTTGACATATTTTTCGGATTATTATTTTTTTCTTATTTTGTATCAAATTTTCTGCATTTTTTTTAAAACTATATTTATATTCCAGAGATTCTAAAGATATATGTTGAACACGTTTTTTCATTTTGGTAATTTTACCCATCTTTTTCCTTTTTGTTTTGTTGCATCCTTTAACTAATTTGTTTGTTCCACATGTTTTCATCATACTATCGCATCGATCATGTAAGCAACGAAAATCCTCTTCCAACTTACATGCGTTATCTTGATATAGTATATGCCCATTCCTCATGTCAAGCAAATTTTTATATATCTCTTTATGCCTATGGGATAACAATGTTCCCTTTCGTTCATTAATTAGATAATAAATATAAGACAAATCGTTTTCATCCCAATTTTTATGACTACATTCATATTTTTTTTGAATAGACAAATTATTATATACATCATTAGAATTGCTTATTTGATAATTATTAGACATAATAGGATTCGATTTACCAGTGCCTGCAACAAAGCGATTTGCATTATTCACACTTTTAAAAAATAATTTTTTGTTATTTTTTTTGTTTTTTTTTTTATGTTTGAAAAATTTAAGTTTTTTGTTTATATGATTCCTCTTTGTATTTAGTTCATTTTTGTTAGCCAAATCGACGGTACTACATGCATTACTGTTAGTGGCATTTTCAAAAATAATTTTAAAGTCGTCATTTTCACTTGAATAGACAATATTATCAAAAAATTTTTCAAGTTCTTTTTTCTTTATTTTTTCACTTTTATATTTTTTAATAGTATTTACATTGCTTTTCAATAATTTCCCTCCCTTTTTTTCTTTCCAATAGTTTGAATTATATATACTTTTATGCTTTTTCGTTTTTTTTTTACACAAGTTACTTTTTTTATTCATAACATTTCCAACTTTCAAAAAGTTCTGTTTAACAAACATTTTACTTGTATATAATGGAACAATATCTTTGTTGTGATCATCTTTTATTTTGTCAAAATTAGTGTAAAATTGTTTCACTGCATTTTGATTATTGTATGGCCAAAAGTGCCCATATATGAAGTTTCTGTTGTTGTCACCAATGTGTGCATTATTTTTATAAAAATATTCTAAATAATTGTAAAAATATATTCTATAATCTCTTATTATATTAATATCTCGCACTATTTTTGTATCCTTTATTTTGATCTGCCCATTTTTTTTCTTTATTACACTCCCAAATACTAATATATAACATTGTCCATTTTGCTTATATAAAATTGTTTCAATATGAATATTTGATAATTTTTTGAACAAAACTTTTTTAATATTATAAATAAAATGTGTTTCTTTTATCTTTTTTTTATTCCTTTTATTTTTATTTCGACTTTTTTTTTTTATTAAAATTTCTTTTTTTACCCTCTTGTGATTTTTTCTCAATTCCCAATTTTTCCATTTGCTCGATTTATTTTTACCAGTTAAAATTATAGAAGAATTAATTTTCTTTTTTCTGTTTCTATGGTTCTCATAAAAAAGCCAGGAATAATATGATCTATCTCTGATTTGCATTTTGGGGTCTTCATACTTTCCAAATGGTAACATCATTCGACAATAAGGCTCATGAAGTAATCTTATTTTTCTATTTTTAATGTGAAGAAAATTATCAAGACAATACATTTTCATAAAGTTCATCAAAATATTAAAATATGTATCTCTTGAAATGGATAAACGATTTATTATATTTCCTTCTCTTATTACAATGCTGTTTCCACACATGCATTTACATATCCTAGTATTATCACTATTTTTTATAATCCTTTCTAATTTTTTGTAAAATAATAATATATTTTGATAGGAATCATTATAATTTGGGAATAAGCTATTCGTAATTTCACTATCTTCTAAAGACCTTATATTAAAAAGAGTATCAAAATAATCCGCTTGAATAATAAAACAATATATAAACAATATTGCATATTTCGTACATATATCATAATTTTTTTTATTATTTTCAAAGTATAAATGATATATAATGTAGTTCATAAAATATAGACTGATCATGTTATTAAAAATGTTGTTGTAACTATTTTTCGCTACACTCTTCGTTGCAATAGCACTAGAAATACGGGTATAATTTTTTATCATAACTTTAATGAGAAATATATCAATTCTTGCTAGCACATGAACAACACTGACAAAATAATTAATCATCTTTAAAACAAAAATAATCCAATGATAATTTTCTTCTCTATTTATGCTCAAAACATTTCTTATAAATATCGTCTTAACAATAGTTGTCCAATTCATTATTACGTACCAGTTTCCCCAATAAACATAACATAATTTTTTATTTAATTTTCCAAAAAATTTTGAAAGAATTTTTATGCATTTATCTTTATCATCGTAAAATAAATTTATAAGAGACAACCACGCATATACTATATCACCAATTCCTTCTATATCAAATTGCTTCAATAAAAATACAAAAATCATATTTGTCTCTATTCTATGTAACATCAAAATTGCTTTCTTATAAATTTTTAATAATTTTCTATAAATCCTATATTGAAAAGGACTAACAAACTTATACTTACACCTTTCTATATCTAAAAGAAGCATAATAATATAATGATAAAAAATTATGTTCCCCAAAAAAGTTACTTTTGGGATATGCCTCTTAATGTAGTATTTTTTTTTACTTTGACGATTTTGACAAATTTGTCTTTTCTTGCTAATTATCTTGTTTTCATTTATTTCTCCCCTACCCCAAATACAAAAATTGAGAAAACAAATGGTATTGTAAATATGATCTTTTTCATTGTCATTTTTCAGTCCATATATATAGCTATGCTCGTTACATTGTAATATATTTTCATTTTTCATTTCTGCATTTTCATAAGTTAGTTTATATGAATTGGGGGACGTGGATAATTGCTCATGCTGTTCTCTTATTCGGTCCGCTAATTTATTTTTATTTTTTTGATTATAAATTTGAATTTTAAATGAAGCGATAGCTTTCTCGAGATCATTGTAATTAACTTTGGCATGTGTTATGGCTATTTTGTTTTTTTCAAGTTTCGCTTCTCCTTTAAACTTGTTCATTTGTGTCTTTATGTGGCTACAAAATTTGCTGAATAGCATATGCTTTTTTGAGTTTACATGCTTATTTAGGCAATGTCTTAAAATTTGTTTATTATTATAGTACTTTCTCCATAACATGTATTGTTTTGGCCTTTTATGTGTTAAACTTTTACAAACAAATGCAGGTATAGGTTTTTCGTAATATATGTTTATTGCTTTATTAAGGCAATTATCTCTTATGATATTTTTCAATTGTTTTTCTTTTTTTTCTTTTACCCATATATTCTTCTTTTTTATTATTTTTCGATTTAAATTAATTTTTCTATGTTCTTTGTATATGCCTTTCCCCTCATGCATAATACCATTTTTAAAGTTAACCCAAAATTTATAGGCACCAAAATTATCACAATTTATTTTAAATATAAACTTTTCCAAAGTATTTTTATTTCTATATATTTCTAGTTTATTCATTTTGGTCATATTAGATATATATTCTGATAATTCCCAATTTTCATTAGGAGGAATACGCATATCAAGTGTTACATTTCTTAATTCATTTGATGAAAATCGCGGCAGTTCGGTTAAACTATATTCCAATTCTAATAGTATAGTGCTTAAATTAGTATTATCCTTTATAATATTATTACTAAAATATTTAAACAGATTAAATAAACAGTCTTTCTTTTCTTGTCCATTTTTTTCCAAATAACTCCAGTATAAATAATGTAGAATATTCCCTAAACTATTATTAAAAAAAATTAATAATTTATTTTTTTTGTTATTTAAACATGAACAGTCATCATATATAGCCAAAATATAGCGTCCAAATAAAAAGTTTTTAAAAATTTTTATTAATTGTTCAGGTAATAAAATTTCAATATATTTTTTTTCATTTTTGCACACACACATTTTATTGAAAAATTTCCACAAGCACATTATACTATATTTATTTAACTCAATTTGGGGATTAAAAATATAATTGTATTTTTCCTTTTTAAAATTTTTTAGTAATATTAAATTGCTCCAATTATCCTTTTTTAATACGGTGGTCTCATTACTGGTTATGCTTGAAATATTTAGAGTATTTTCTGGACAGCTTAAATGTTTTAATTTTTTTTTATTATGATCAGACAAGGTAATAAGTCTTCTCTTTTTTGTTTTCGTATTTTGTTCTTTCCTTTTTTCTCTTCGTTGTTGTCGTCTTTTTTCACGTCGTTTGTCTCTCCTTTGTTCTCTTCGTTGCTCTCTTTGTTGTTCTTTCCTTGTTCCTCGTCTTTTCCTTTTCGATTTTGACAAGGTTTGAGCAACTTCTAGCCAAAAGTCGTTCATACTGACAATATTGGGATGATTTTTTAATTTTCTTAAGCATTCTATTTCTCTTAAATTTAATAATACCTTTTTTTCATAATTCGATTCATTGGCTGAAAATTTTATTTTTTTTAATGCATAGAATTTATTGCTCTTTTTTTTTTTAATCTTATAAACACATGAAAAACCGCCTGCAGCTATTAAGTACATAAATATAAATTCATCTTTTATTTTTCCATTTATATTATTAATCACTCCAGTGGAATTCCCATTATTAATACCTTTTTTCGGATCCACCATCTTCAGCATGTTGTTATCTATAGTACATATTTAATCCTATAGCTTCCCCATGTACACATTAATTTGGTGTATACCTATTTTGTCAGAATAAATATGTGTGTATACAATTTGTTCGTATATTTTGATGGCAATAATCCACATTAATAAATAGCGATAATGAGAAAAAAGGATCACGCTAAGTTCTATCCAATACAACTAATAAAACTAGCCAATCATAAATATAGGCAAAATCCGTATGTGGAAAGGTTGTATGGTGTTTGAAAAAGAACATCAAAAATTCAAAAAAAAAAAAATAGATAAATAAATGAAATAATATTTTCCATTCCTCTAGGATTATTTGTTTATGTTAAATATAATAATAAAATAAAAATAAAATAATAAAATTCTTTAAGTCTAATTCACATTTTGATTTCTAAGGGGCATAGATGACTTCTCTATTTTGCTATTCTTTGGGGGGTTTCTTTTTTCACAAGATCGTTTTTTATTTTACACTTTGTTTTCTAATATATGCAACATCATGTTGGTATGTGCATATGCTAATACAAAAATTTGCGTCTTTTGCTTATATATAAATAATGCATAATATTTGTTATTCAAAATAAAGTTAAAAAAAATAATTATGTTGACACAAAGGGTAATATGCTTAATAATACATTGTTAGCCTTTAATTAAAAAATGGAAAGTGCTTCCTTTTTTTCTAATTAAAGGGATGAGAAATGCATAAGTATGCATGTATATAATACACTAAGTTACACATTCATTGATAGATCAGTTCAATGATAAGACATAAAATAAAATTTGCGTATTTTTCCAAAAAAAAAAAGGCAGTAAAATTTCAACACTTCAAGAATATATATACAAATAAAATTATAAAAAAAATTAAGTATATATGTTTAAATTACATTGATATAAAAAAAAAATTCGCATACAATAGCAATTTTTTACGAATTGGCTTTCTATATGTATGTTTCCATATATGGGTGGGGGGAATTAGTTGATTGACATTTCTCTTATCAATTTGTTATTATACATTTTATATTATTACATAAAAATGGTATAAAAAATAAAGAAAATACAAATAAACAAAAAAACAGAGAACCAATTCATCCTACATAGATTGAATCGCGTCTTTAAAGGTAAAATACATAAATGCATGCATATATAATGTATGTTAGCATTTGTGTATTTATTATGATTCCCTTTTTTCGTAGTTCGTTATACAGAATATTTAGGATAAGCACATAGTATACATAAAAAAATAAACTTAAGTCCGCGTAAGTATAAATTAAAAAAAAAATTTAATTATATTAATTGGAAAAATAATTCCAAAAAATAGAAAAACGATAGTTTGCACATACTTCCATACTATGATATACACATGTGTACTATTTTATAAGTCGATTTTAACAATTATGCAAACTAAAGGGTATAGGTCTTTGTATGGATATGTCGAGTTAGCATAGTTAAAAAAATAAAATAATTAAAAAATAAAACATAATTATAACACAATATATTTTAAGACAAAAAACGCCATGAACATTCTCCTATATTTTTTTATGAAAGGAATTCAAGTGTGTGGCTTTTTTTTTATATCATTGGCATATATATAAATATATATTTTTTTTTAATAAACTTATGATGATTTAAATAATATTTACATTTTTAATTACAAAATTTTAAGATAACTAAAAAAAACACCAAATTGTTGTGTTTATGAGTGTACACACACATACATATATTTACATGAAATGGATAAGCATGCAAAAAAAATATATATATGTGCATATTTTTCTTTATACATTCTTATGCATATTTAATAAATGTATATCTTAATTTTCAAATTATTTAAAATTTATAAAGTTCATTCAAAGTAAGAAGAAGGTCTTTTTTTCTTTGATTATCAAACGACATGAATATAAAAAGTTTTCAAAAAAAAAAATATCAGCCAAAGCGGATATTAAATTGTACATATGTATATAAACAAATAAGGAACATAAAAATATGAAATATACATATGACACAAAATATAGAAAGGCATTAATAACCCATGTAGACAAAAAATTTTGAAAATGAAAAGGTTTACCAACTGTATAAGGCAATTTTATTTTGAAAAAGAAATACTATCATGGTGTTTATAAAATGGTTATAATAAATAAAATAAAAAGCTAAGAATTTCTCTTTTATAAAATTCAAATGCTTAATCTATGTGTGCATATGTTAAGAGTGAATTTCTTTTTTGGGAATTGCATATTTGTTATGGTACAAAAATAAGTTATTAAAATAATTGAGAATAAATAAATGTTTATGCGTAAATTTATTTTATTGCATATTCAAAATGTGTCAATGAATATATGCAACATTATAAAGGTATAAAAATTAAAATAACGTATTTAAAAACGTTTTAAAAGGATTAAGATTGTTGCCCTATTCATTTTCATTTTCCCAACACGTCGGTCATAAGTCGTGCATGCTACTGTCTACACTAGCGCACGCTTGTAAAATATATATGTGCATACTTATTTATTTATTTCGCTTGCCCGTTTGCCATTCGATTTATTACATAACCATATATATATCAAAAAAGGTAATAAGCAAAATAGGAAAGCTAAAACAATGTGTGCATATTTGTAGTATGGCAATAAAAATGCCGTAAATAAAATATGAAAAATGTGAAAACAAAGTATTTATTGTATTTATTTTAAATGCAAAACTTTGCGCGAGGAAATTTACAAAGCTAAAGCAAACAATTTCGCCAAACAAATTTAGTGCCCTGATTGTTTACGAACATTGCAAGTGCTTTTAATGCGCACCAATATTTATGTGCACATATATGGGAAAGAACAAACCTATAGCCCTATTATTTCCATTTGCATAGTTAAACTGGGCATAAGAAATATATGGAGGGTTTGGGAGTTCGAAATGTTTATATGTGGACTAGCAAATGGGAAGTGGTTTGTATAAAGGTAAAGAAACAATAGTTTTCGATTATCTCTCAAATTTTATATGCACTTATTAAAAGTGAAATAAACTATTATTATAATGAAAATAGAAATAAATATGTCTTACTATACCACCTTAATTTATCTGAGAATGTAAATTAACATTTATGTGTGTATATGGAAAGGAAATTAAAAAATTTCATATATATAATGCATATGCATGCTTAGTTGCAATTTTGAATATCCTCGAAATTAGTTATTAAGAATTGATTGGGTTTACTTTTTACAAAAATTGTAAACAATATTTAATGACGTTAACAATGTTATATTTAAAAAGTGGATGTATTTATAAATGAAAAATTATTTGTATAATATGTCAACTATTTATTCTAATTATATATATATTTTTTTTTTATTTAATTTCAATTTTCATAAAATTTTATAATACATTTTTTGCGTTTTTTATAAATAATTGTAATATATATTAATTTGGATTTCTCTCAAAAAATGTAATAAGCCCATAAAATATAATTCATAATTTAGCAATCTATATTTTTTATAAAATATATAAATATATATTATTATGTTATATTGCATGCACATATTTTTTCCATATACTGTAGTATTACCACCGTCTGCCTTTTTAATGGATACAAAAAAAATTAGTAGCATTTCAAATAATAAAATTGATTGTAAATTATTTATATTAGTAATAGTTCGCATTGTAAATTATTATATTATAGTTCGCATTGTAATTTATTTTTTATAACTATCCGTACTGATAAATTATATATATTATACAAGGTTAATTGTACTTTTTACTATAACCCTGAAATATCCAATGCATATATTATATATATATTTTTTAAAAGGAAGGGAAAAAAAATTTTACTAATTTTTATATTTTTGTTATATTTATATATTGCATTATGTAATATTATATATTCCGTTTAATGTATAAACCCGCACCTTTTTTAAATTCTTCCCATTTATAAAATTTTAAGAATTTCATGATTTTCGTGGGTTTTAAAAATATTTATTATTATGTATAATATAATAATATTAATTTTATTAAATGATTTACTAAATGTTTTACTAAATATTTTATACATAAAAATCTTATACAAATAATTTATACATAAAAATTTTTGTGCAAATATTTTATACATAAAGATTGATCACTTAATGTTTTTCCATAACTCATAAAATTTTAATAATTATAATGATAAAATTTTAAACAAAAAAAAAGATATTTTTTTTATTTATGACATTTTTTATTTTAAATTATTTATATATATATCTTTTTCCTATTTTTCTGATGTGACAATGAACTTAAAATTTAGAATTTTATAACTTATACATAGTGACATATACTTTGATCGAAATATTTTTACAGCCTACTTTTTGATGCTTAGTAGTGTGGCTCTTTCACTTGATTTCCGCTTACGCATGCAACGTACGAATTTTCATTGATATATATATGATTACTATTTTTTATATATGTTGTGCTAATATAGAGAAATGCATGTAAATAAAATATATACGTTATACCATTATATTTATATTACATAATAGAATTTCTATGCATATGTTATACAGTTCAATTTTTTCACAACTTCATTCTATATATATATAACATGCATGTATGTGTTATAAGCACAGCTTAGTATGTATTACAGCATGCACAAACGATATATACATTTGCGAGCATCGCAAAACATATGCTTTATAGGACTACCATAAATAATTTGTTTATAGTTTTTGTTACTTAGCACACTTGTTTATTTGTGTTAAAGCTTACAGCATTTGTTCTATATGCATAATTTTTTATATTCGTATATCTAAGAAATACAAAAAGGTATAATTCCTTTTTTTGTTTTCGCTTTTTTAACATAATTTTGTTTATCGATTCGTTTTATTTTTGAATTAATTATAAGAACCGCATTATGTTTGGCTTCTTGATTTTTACATATATATAAATATGATGTTATATATTTTTTAATTTGTTTTTAATAAAATTTTCACATATATATATATATTCGTGATATATAATTAATTATACTTATTGAACGATAAAATATTTACCTAGTGTGGTAACATATACATATAGATATATGTGCATGCCATCACATGACTAGATAGAAGAAGATTCAGGCGTGCTTTTATTAATATTCCTTTCTTTTTAATTATCATTTTATGGAAAGGCGCAGGGGAAAATGTTTTTCGGAAAAATAGCAGGGTTTATTAGTAAATTAAAACACAAATCATTAGATAAATTTTCCAATTGTTTATATAAATATGCGGGGTTTGTATACGATAGACCATATACAGTAATATTTTTCAGCTTGCTAGGGTGTGCATTACTATCAACGGGATTTTATTATAAAGAAAATGAAAAGGATGTATTTAAATTATACTCTATATCCAATGAGTATACCTATGATAATAGTAAAATGATCAATGACTTTTTTTTAAGAAATAGAAATGCAATCATATTAATAGAATCAAATTTTAATTTATTACAAGAACATATTTTAACTGAATTAAAAATATTCGAAGATAAAATATATGATTTAGAAGTTGATTGTTCTGAAGTTATAGAATGTCGACCAGATGATTATGCAGATATTGAACAAACAGAAGTAGCAAGAAAAGTATTCGAAAGATTACATGATAATATAGATCCCAATATTAATTATGATTGGAAACCAAGTTTATCTTCTCTTGGGTTTAAATTTTCTTTTAATAATTGGTTTCGATCAAAAAAAAAAAAAGTCGAGCAACCAGAGGTTACTGATGATGAGGAAGAGGACGACGATGAAGAAGGAACAGAAAATGATAATAGCGAAGAAGGAACAGAAAATGATAATAGCGAAGAAGGAACAGAAAATGATAATAGCGAAGAAGGAAATGAAAATGGTAATAACGAAGAAGACGAGGAAGTAAATCATAATAAAAGCATTGACCTTGATGATATAAAACAGAAATTTATGGAAGCTTTAGATTTTGTTCATGAAAGAATTGAAATATTAAAAAATTTATTTATTTCATTACAAGGTAAAAAAAAAATAGTAATGCCACCAGAAGAAAAGATTGCACCAATTTATGAAGAATATGAAAACGATGAATTTTACCCTCCATATTATATACCTCCATTGCTAGTGAAAGAAGATCGATGTATATTTAACAATGCATTTAAACATAGAGAGGAAGATTTAAATTTAAGAACTGCAAGTTATTCAGAAAAGAGAGAACTCACATATGGTTTAGAAGATTTATGTCAAAAAAAATATAACCAATGTGAAAAAAGTTCAGTATTTTTATATTATGAAAATGGAAATGCAAAAATTGGTGATCCAATTACAGTCGATAATTTAAATTTTTATGTAAATAGAAAAACATATAAAGGTATGATACTCAAATCTATATTTGGTAATCCAGAATATACAGAAAATGGATCGAGTTATACTTATGAATATACAAATTCGTTAGTTACAATATTTCATTTACGTAATTCACATACTTATGAACCATATGCTCGAGCCTTTGAAAAAAAACTGATTGAATATGTTAGAAATTATAATATTGATCATGCATTAGATCCCGATGAAGAAACAAATGATGATAATCCACCATATGTTCGTTTTCATGTTTTTGCTGAAAGAAGTTTTGAAGATGAGGTTGATAGAATATCTAAATTAGATAAATTAACATTGCTATTATTTTTAATTGGAATATTTTTAATTTTGATGTATGTCTTATTTAATAATGTTACTTCTGTTTTGTATAGAAGTAAACCTCTTTGTGCAGTTGTTGGTATACTATGTGGATTTTTAGGATACTTAGCAGGGTCAGGCTTTTTATTTTATATAGGAATTAAAGCTGTACCTCCTGCAGAAACAGTTCCCTTTTTAGTTATAGGGGTTTGTGTTGATGATGTCTTTGTTATAATTAATTCATATTCATTATTATTTATGATCAAAGATGATAGAAAGAGAATTCAAATGTGTTTAAGAGATAGTGCTGTAGCAATTACAGTAACAACATTAACTAATGTCATTGCATTTTTAATTAGTGCAATATCCCCGTTTTATGCTATTTTCAGCTTTTCTTTATTTATTACTAGTGCACTATTTTTCAGTTACCTATTGGTTATCACAATTTTGGTTAGTATATTATGTATAGAAGCTCGTTTAGAGAAAGAAAAAAAAAATATTTTTTCACCTTTCATAAGTTTAGTATCTTCATGTTTTTGTAAAGATTCAAGAAGTAAAAAAAATAATGCAGGGGCTAATAATGAGTTATCATTGGACATATTAACTGAAGAAGAACAAGAAAAAGCTTGTGCTGAATATGAAAGTCTTTCCATCTACCAATGGATTCATAATTTATATCTATTTGAAGAATCCATTAATAAGAAGAAAGATAAACCCTCTTCAAAATCAAAAAAGAAAGGAGATGATCAATGCACCATTGTGGATGTCGCTCCAGGAGGTCGAGATTCTAAAGGGTGCAAACAAACCTCAAAGCATCGATCAAATTATAAAGATAATTCAAAATCTATAACAAATTCGGATAATAATTCGAAGAAAAATATTAAAGGTTCTACATCGAAAGTATATCCCTCCAATACGAACCAAAAAGATGAAAATGACAACTCAAGCAATTATACACATTATAATATAAACGGCGGTACAAATAAAAAGGATAGTGGTAGTGCATCTATTGGAAATGTAGAGCACACTGGAAGAACAGCAGAAAGCGATAATGCAAATAACAATTATGAATTACATGTAGATTTAAGAAGTATTGAAGTAAATTCAAGTAGCTCTATATTACATACATCAAATGAAATATCATCATGCTTGAATGATAGTAATACACCTCAAAATTATAAAGAAGATAAGGATGATTCGAAAAAAGGAAATGGTAATGATGGACATAATAATGAAGAAGGAAATCGTAACAAAACAAAAAATAATGAAATTAGTACTTATACAAAAGGTGAAAATCAAAAAATATATATGTTAAATGCTCATGATAATATATTATTTTATAAATATATATATAAAGAACCAAAAGGAAATATAGGAAAATGTTTCCGTAAACTTATAAAAAATTATTATATACCATTCTTATCATCAAGAATAGGAAAAGCATTTGTATATTTATTATTTACATGTATTATTATTTTATCATTTTATGGTTGTACATTTATAAAAAAAGGAATAAGATATGTTAAATCATTCCCAACAGATTCATATATACGAATGTTTATTGAACAAAGAGAAATACATTTCCCAAATCTCGGAGATATAATTGAAGTTTATTACGTTGATAAAAACTTTGCAAATAAATATCGAAAATTACGTAATGAATATTTTGATGATGATATATCAAATTCATATCTAGCATTTTCATTTTTAAAAAATCTAGATGAAAATGAAGTAATTCAAGATATTGAACCAGCAAATACAAATATCAAATGGGAAAAAACTTCAATCCATAAAAAATTAAAACAAGTTCATGAAACCCTTGATCAACAAGATTTTGTATCTGGTATATCAAATGGTTTTAATTTTTTTGTAGAGGCTAATAGTAGTAAATTAGAAAGTGAAGACCCTGAAGTTTTTTATAATACATTTATGGATTGGGTAAAAAATGATTATACAGGAAATATGTTTAAAGATGATTTTATATTTTTAAATAAACAGCTAGTAGCATGGAAATTTAAATATGTGCAAAGAACTACTGATGATTCAGAATATTCCTCTAGATGGTTAAAAACATGTAATGAAATTGCAAAAATTGAAGATGAAAATATTCGATTACTTTGTTATCATATAAGTTATATCTTTTATGAAACGGATGAAATCATTATGGAAATAACTCTTAAAACTATGGGAATAACTATTGTTGCTATATTATTTGTAACTGCTTATATAGTTCAAGGATTTAGTTCATGCTTTATTATAGCTATGATTATATTACTTATCGATTTATCCATTTTTGGATTTATGTGTTTGTGCGGAATAACAGTGAATATTATTTCTATGGTTATCCTAGTTCTTTCAATTGGTAAGTTTTAAGTTACTTTTCCTATTGTACCTATTAAAATAAGTTTATATTTGTCCTTCTTTTTACAATAATTTTTTTTTTTTTTTGTTCAGGTTTCTCTATCGACCATACGTCGCACATTGTACAGGCATTCACACACAGTGTTGGAAGAACTCGGAACGAAAAGTAATAATTTTTACTAAACGTGCAAATAAAATGTTTCGCCACTTTACATTAGTTATATACTCATTTTCACTTCCTTTTTTTTCTCCACCTCAGGATGAAAGAAAGTTTGTATTTGATGATGGGACCTGTTTTACACAGTGGTTTATCAACATGGTGTATTATAAGTACCTTATTTTTTTCAAACAAAGATTTTACTGTCATATTCTTTCAAACACTATCTTTGGTAAGTACACAAAAAAGGATATTCCAATGTCTGGCATGCATATATTACTATTTTTTTTTAAAATGGGTTTTGTATGGAAAAATACATATTGATATTTCTACCATTTTCTTATCTCTCATTTATTTTTTTTTTTTTTTTTTTTACAATTGTAGGTTTTATTTTTTTCCGTAATATATTCTTCCATGTTTTTACCAGTTCTTCTTTCAAGTATTGGTCCATTATAGATCTTTTAAAATATATATAATTTTTTTTTCTTTTTAATTATTTATTTTATATACATATTTTATATATTCATGCATAAAAGCGAATATTATTATGAAAAATTAAAATTATTTTTTATTTATTTATAATTATATTTTTTTTTAACTAACCTTTTATTGATTAATTCATTTTGTTGGATTACTCTTTTAAATTTTACTTTCAATCCTAAAAATTTACACACATATAAATGGTATATATGTGTTTTTAGGTTTATCAGTTTTTTATTCTATCTATATATTCAATAAATACGATGTTATTTTATTATGTTATTTATCACGCTTGGTTAAATTTAAGTATTGGCTTATAAGTTTGCACACAATTGGGTAAAATAAATTACAATTCAATGTAGCTATAAATGTGTGTGTGAAAAATTAAAAAAAAAAAATATGTATATATATATGCACGGGTCATAAAATAAAAGGTATTTTAAAAAATTACTACACCCTTAGTAATAAACATGCGAATATACACATTTCATACATATGATATAATTTACAAAGTGTTATGTTTTTTTGTCTTTATTTATGAACATGCAATGTATATATGCAAAATCAGCTAGCTAATTAAAGAAAAAAAAAAAATAAACAAATAGAATGGTAGAATAATGCTGATTAAAAATGGCTAGACAATCACAACTATACAGTTGTAATTAAATATGGTATTTTGATAAGATGAAAATATTACAATAGGTCAGTGTTGATGTTTGTTCCTTGATTTAATATAACAACATTTTTAAACATACTGAGCATGCTCATCTTCCCAAATAATTATTTTTGGATCTCTTTTACAAAAAGCTCTAACTGCTAAAGCTAAGTTATCATTATCATCCATCATTCTTCCTTTACATCCAAGTTTAATATTTTTAGGAATATTTTCTGGATTTTTATAAATTATTTTTTTAACGTCTTGAACAGTTACATCATCATCTAAATAAAATTTTGTACCATTAACCCATTTTTGGTTATTTACTAAATTTTTTGTATAATTCACATATTTATCAATATAATTATCATTGTTGTTATTATCATTTGGAATATTATCTATACGAGGATATAGTTTTTCATCATTGATGTAAAAAAAATATCCTAATTTTGTATCTGCTCGATATCTAGTTGACCATATAACACCGGGAAATAATATTAACATAACATATTTTATATGGCTTTGTGCATAATAAAATGAATGATATACTTTCTTAAATCTATAATTCACATCACGGAAAATACTACTCCAAATATACCTTCTGTACATTTTGGCTTAAACTCTGAGCGTCTTGTAAATAGGTGTGAAATATGATATATGCTTTGTATAGTTAAAACTACTTGTTTTATAAAAATGTACTTTTTTTCTTTGTTTCGTTGTTAAAGATTATTATATTATCATGTTATATATCGTATGAATGCTTAATTTCCTTGCCAATATTTTGTGGTACTTTCCCTAGGCATACCAATTATTTTACTAAGGCTTTTTGTTATTAAAAAACATATTTTCTTTCATGTTTTAAATTCACACTATTATTACTACGCACACATATATATAAAATGTAATACAAATTTATGCTTTAACTATTTTTATATCTCCTAAAAAAATTTTTTAATAAATAAAATAAACTAATATGTTTATTTTTGATGAAAATTGTGTTAATTAATAGTAGGAAAAAAGTACTATTATTTTATTCCTCCTTTGGTTGATGCCTTTATATTTTTTAATATCATATAGCCATATTAATAATATTTTTTTAATTCACAATATAGTGCGCATATATTCACAAGGTAAAATTTCTTAATAGGTGTATAATATTCTTTATGCATATATAGGGGAAATAGGCTATACATAATTTTTTTCCCTTTTGTTATTTTTAGGAATTATTTTGCTTTATTTTTTACATTGCAATTATCTTAAGCATGGGACATATTTTTGATAAAATTTGTGTATTATTAAAGTATTACATTTAGCTAATTTTAGGAAAGTTTATTTTTATTTTCAATATATGAATATAGTTTTTCCTATATTTTTATTTTTTATTGATCAACTAGTATGAAATACAAAAGAGCATAGTGTATACTACATACATAATATGCAATTTAAAATAATGAAACGAATAATGTAAAAAGATAAAACAAATTTACTTGATTATTTAACACTATTTCAAAATATTTAAAAAAAATTAACAAAACATGTTGTAGGTAACATTTATGTCACTTATTTTTAATGAAAAATATGTGTGTGATATTTTTCATTATATGTACAAGGGAACGTTAAAATTATGGAGAGAATAAAACAAAAAATATCGTAATGCTAACATAAAAATTGTTAAGACAATTATTAATTAAAAATTATATGATATTTCTTTTAACAAGCTTGTGAGTAAACTGCATAATATTAACAATGATTTATACTTTGTTTCTCTCTTTCGGTAATTGGTTGACAAAATTCAAACAACAAATATGTCTGCTATTAGTAGAGCATGATCTGATGGATATGTTTGTGTTGGTAAACTTTCTATATTCCTGTTATGAAATAAAAAATAAAATATATATAAAAGCTTTGCACACACATTTGTTCATATAAAAAGTATTTTATCATTTTTTTACTCTATATCATTTGGGACAATTTGGGCAGATAAAGGAACGAGCCCTTTATAAAAAATATAATCAATGCATCCACTAAATAACTTAGTTTTGTTTGTAAAAAGAGGTTCCCTTCCATTTACCTGAGAATAACCAAAAAAATGGTCGAACTTTTGTATACGTAGAACAATATTTTCCTATTATATATAATAAAAAAATATAATGGTAATAATGTTTTTAAAAATGCTCAATTTTTACATCATTGAAAATGCTTTTAAATGGGTCTACAATTAAGTCTGGGTATATTTTTAATTTTGGATTTTTTCGTAGCACAGCCTAATAATTAAAAAGGGGTTTTACATAGGTATGTCATTTTTAATATAAAAAGTGGAAAAAAATATTTTTTTTACTGGATGGTGCTCATGGCTTTTCAGCAATTTCCCTGTGGTTATCAATCTATATTTTAAAAGGAAAAAAAATATCATGAAAATTTTCCACATTGCCATAATGGTTAAATTTGTTTTGTTTTATTTTACATTACTCGTATACGCCACTAAGTGTAGAAGGGTCTTTCAAAATTTTGTCTGATTGCTTAAGTGGTTAAAAAAAAGTAAACTTATGTAAAAATAGTATAGCATATGCACACAAAAAAAAAGTGAAAATAATTAAAAGTGTGTACCAAAAATGGTGTAGAATTAAAGTCTCCAATTAATAATAACGGAATAAGTGGAAAATCAGGGAAATTATTTTCAATAAATTCATAAAATTCTTTTATAATTAAATAGGTGTGAAATAATTTGATATCAGGATAAGAAGGATTCCAATGCACATGGCAATTGCATATTCCTATAAATGTATTGCTCTTTTTTTTTTTTTTTTGAAAAAGTTTAATAAAAATATATGATTTGTTCAGGTAATTTATTAACAAGTCAGGTTGATAAGTGCATATAAATATGTTATATAATTTTTTTTTTTTTTTAATACAGTTGATAATTCGAGTATAATCATAGTAGCAAGACTTTGTCTCTTTTTCAGTTCTATTAAGAACGCATCCTGTATCTAAGACAAATACAAATAAGTAAAACGTGTGTAGCATAAAATAAAATTATTTCAACATATTTTTTAAAAAAATGGAAAGTATATTTCTTCCATTATTACTTCACACTGGCTTTCTGACGAATATTTTGCAAAATGTTTTTGTACTGATTCATTAAGATCGAAATTTTTTTTACTTAACAATTTGAAATCTTTTCTAAAAATAAAGAAAAGAAAAATAATTTTATTTATATGAACGTGCTTTCTCTTTATTTTTTTTTCACATTTTTATATTTTACTTATAAATAATACAGCAGTTGTTACTGTTAGCTGATGGTGTAATATAATTTGATGGAAAATCAAAAGCAAAACCTAAGTTCTGAAATTTGGCATTAATTTTATTTATCATAAATGAGTCCACTTCCTAAATAAGTTGATACAATATATAATATGAAAATTTTGTTTATTAATATTTTTAATTTATTATTGGAGCAGTGTTTGTGAAATAAACAGGTTCTCAATACATACAACTATGTATACTATATATATGATAACAAATTCGTTGATTAATTTTGATGGTATAATTAAATAAGTTTCCTACTTGTAAGCATATTATATCAAGCGAGTTATTTAGTAAATTGCCATAAAGTAAATTTCGACGATTACTATTGTTGGCATATTCAAACGAACTGCTCAATACATTTTTAGTGCTATTGTAACAAAATTTATTGAAAATATTTAGAGTTCCAACTCTAATTTTATTTCCTCTATACATTTTTCATTTCTCTCAGTTGCATATGCATAATAGATGCATACATATTTCTATATTATTTTAATCTGCATATTATTCATACTTATCTTGTTTATATATGCATATATTTTTTTCACAACTTTTATTTTTTTTTTTTTTCTATATTTTTTCAGCATATATATGCATATTTTTTTCCAATTTTTTTTATACTTCATATTTTATGCATATGTTTATATTTTGTCAATTACCATCTTTTACATTTTGCACAATTTTTTCTCATAAATATAATGCATAGATTTATTTTTCCAGATATGTAGATCCACATATTCTATATCTTTGAGTTGCCTTTACTTAAGTTCCTCTGAAAAAGGAACCAATTTTTTTTTTACGACATGATATGGTGGGAGAGAAATAATGTAAGAACGTTCGATTTTAGTTTTTTTTTTAAAAGATATTATTTGGCTAGTCGCAGAAAAAATGGGTTAAGATATGGGGCAAATAATAAACTCCAAAACAAAGTGGGAATTGTGTGTTTGGGAAATACGAAACAACGACGAAGTGAAATAATAAATATGGGTGTTAGTACTTATAAAAAGTCTATATTTTATGATGAGATTATTGACAAAAAGAATGCTGAAAATAATATTAACATTTTGAAAATTATTAAAGATAGTACAATAAACAAATTGAGTGTCTATGATTGCACACTTTTTTTAAACTTTCTTATAAAAAATAAAAAAAATAAAGAATTAAAACCGGAAGTAAAAAATGTAAACAAAATAAAATTAACATCCACTTTGTATAAAGAATCTATTGCAAAAGTTTTGAAAAATATAATATCTATGGAAACAAAATATATATTATATTTTTTTAATAAGTTTTCCGATTTAAGGGATATAAATAGTTTAGAATATTTATTTGTTAATATATATAATTCTCATTTACACAAACTATCCTTATATCATTTTGTCGAAATTTTTTACAACTTGGTTATACTTAATTGCACATTTCAAAAAAATAAAGAAAAACTAAATCATTTTATGGAATATATAGTTTTAAATACAATTAATGAAAATAAAAATATAAAAAATTATGAAAAAAAAGTTAAAAACAAAATAAATTTACAAATACAATGGGATAGCAAAAAGCCAATTCATATCAAGTCTTTTAGTAAAAAGACCAAGGAGGGAATTACTAATCGGATCCTTAAAAATAAATGCATATCTATCAATGGGTACAATTATATAATAAACGAAAATACAAAGGGAAGACATAAAAGGGATAAAGAACAACAATCTATTGCCCTTCAAAATAATAACAATATGAATGACATAATGCAACCTCAATTTAACATAAGCTCACTCTCAAATGTTATGATATATAAATTAATATACAGCTTAGCAAAAATAAACATAAATACAAATTCAGTAAAAGAATTATTCCTTTTATTAATTCCATATTTAAGATATAGAATTCAAAATAAAAATTATATTTACTCGAGAGATCGCAATGATATGTTAATAAAAATTATATGGTCTTATGCTTTTTTGCACATTAGAGATATTCACTTATTTGTTGATTTTTCCATTTGCATTCAAAGAATTATTTTTGATACAAAGCTAGAGTATTTAAAAATTGTTAAAAGTATTTATGAGAATTTGTTAATATTTGACGAATTATTATTAGACATGTTAGATGATAGAATTAATGAGATTGAAAAAGATAGCCCCGAACAATTTTCACACCCACGAAAAAAACCATTTAAAAAAAAAAAAAAAAAAATTGAAATTACCGATGATATTAAATTTAAGCCCAAAAAGGGAAGAAAATAACCAACTTATGCAATTTTGTATATTTTCAAGGAATTATAAATAGTGATAAAAATATAATGTGATAAAATATTGTTATGAATTTCAGTGTTTAGTATTCAAAAAAAGGAATAAAAACAAGATAATGCAACTTATTTTGAAAAATATACATACGCATTTGTTAACACATATAAAAATTACAAGTGATGAGTTTCCCATTGGCAAATATATGACAGTGACATAAAAAATTGATGCATAAACAGGATATAAAAAAATTATAAAATTAGAATAAATTTGTTTTCTTCATAATTCTCATAAATTCTTCTTCGTTTATTTCTCCATCTCCGTCTCGATCTGCTTCATCAATCATCTATTAAGACAAATGGAAAAAGAAAACCAAAATATGTACATAAAAAATTAAAGGCAATATTTTCAAGTAAATATTGGAAAAATGAAAAAATATATGAACAAGTCAGGTAAAATTATCCGATTTGCACACAGTATTACAGCTATGCAAATATCCTATGGTTTGGAAATAGACTATTAATGCATCATTTATTCACATACCTCTTGTATTTCCTCGTCAGTTATATTTTCTCCGAGCTCCTTGGCAACACGCTTTAAATTCTAAAAAATTAATGCGAATAAAATAATAGTAAATAAAAATAGCTAAAGTGGAGCTAGCTAAAATATTTTTTTTTTATTTGAAAATTACTTTGAAGGATATCTTTCCAGTTTCATCATCATCAAACAACCTAAAGGCTTTCAATATTTCTTCCTTTGGATCTCTTTCACTCTGGAAATGGAATAAAATCAATAATCAACTCGGTGAAAAACAAATTATAAATACACACAAATTTTATAAAAAAAAATAAGAGGATACCCATAATATTCAAAAATTTTTTTAATGTATAATAATTACCATTTTTATTGTCATTATATCCAAGAAATCATTGAAATCTATAGTGCCTGACCCGTCTTTATCAACATCAGATATTATTTTTCGTATCTTTAAAAAAGAAAAAAAAAGACAAGCACGATGAATATATATAACTATGTTTTTATAGTAACAAATTGTATTTTGCTTTATTTCTTTATTTTTTATGAAATATGCTTTTCCATATAGTTTGCAAATTCAATATATTGTCATATTTGATTAGCATTTTTTGTGAAAACTTTTAAAACCGTTTTTTTTTTTCACATTTTCATACACATGTATTGTTCATTTAGTTTGTTTATATATGCATATATAGTTGTTATTTTTTTTATTTTATTACATCTTCCTTTTTTGGCTCGAAACCCAAGGCTCTCATAGCCACTTTTAATTCCTTTGCATCAATTCTGCCTATATGCCGATAAATGAATAGGAAAAAAGTGAAAAAAAAACAATTATAAACATATTATTTTATTTTTAGTATGCTATAATGCAAATGTGTGTAACGGGGTGTTTCCCAAGTGTCGTTCCAAAGGATATGCTCTCACTAACAGATATATTATATGTTACACACAGAATTTTTTTTTTGTTTTTTTTTCTTTGATAGCTACCAGTTCCATTTGTATCAAAAAGGTCAAAGGCTTCCTTTATTTCTAACTTTTGTTCGTCATTTAATTCATTTCTTTTATTGCGAGTATTTGCGCTTCTTATCATATTTTGATTTTTTCTATTCATTTTAATTAATCTCGATTAAAATGTACATTAATATATATGTAACACAATAGTATGGTGGTGAGTTTATTTTAATAATTTTATAAAAGGAAAATATTTTTAATGAAATTTGTATTTAATTTTTTTTTAAAGGGAATATTTAACAAATGACTTTTATCATATATTGTTTTTGGTCTCGTCTGTTTATTATTTCAAGGAACAAGCGATGTTTTATTATAAAAATACAAAAGTGTGTAAATAATATTGTTTTTCGGATCCAAGTTGAAAAAATCGTTTTTAGGTACATACATACGCATTATATATTTTTCTCACTACTATCAACAATTAAAAAAATTATTTTTGAATAACAAAATGTCGCATAAAAAAATAAAAAGAAAATCGCAAAAATAATATTCCTTTTATTACTAACACTATTTTATATTATCCCTTGTTAAATATCAAGCCAAACGAAGTCGAAGATATATTTTAAAATATAACTTAAAAAAAATATTTTTTTATGTCTTTTGGAGAATATAACAAAAAAAAGTAAAGGTAAAAAAATAAAATTATATAATTAAATATAAGCGTGCAAACAAATATGCACATTCCATATGTTTGTATGTATAAATAATTTAAAGAAAACAATAAACAAATGAAATTTACTATTTAAAAGGTATATATTTATTAGTAAATAAATATACACATTTATTAAAATAATAAGTAATATATGAAAATCTTATTTTGTGTAAAAAAAAAAACTAGCTATAAATAGACAAAGAAATAGCTATTTTTTTTTTTTGCAAATTATTCTGAATAGTAAAGAATTATAAGTACTAAAAATATGACCATATTGATATGAATTAGGTATACATAAATGGCTAGCCCGTGAGGGATTGTTTATGCCCTGTATAAGCATTCCAAATTAATTTAATAAAAAAATAGCCAATGGATAAGCTAATATTTTTATTTATTTTTTAAATCATTGTCTGAAGCTAGTATGCTATTGTAGGTATGTTTGTAGTAAAAACGTTGGTATAGCATTTTCTGTTTTTTATTTAATGAATCAAAAAAAAAGAAATTGTTAAATTGGTTTGTTAATATATAATTCGAATCAGAGTTGATATATTCTTCTTTAAATAAATTGCGATAAGCATCATTACTTGCATTGCTATTATAAATGTATTTCATAAAAAAAACAGATTGAAAAACATCTGAAGGAGTTGTTATTTTAAAATTTGGAAAAGTGGCTTGCAATGTAATAATTTTATTTTTTGTAAAATGTTGAACAACCGAGGAGGTGTCTGTAAATTGAGGTCTATTTTGTAGACGTCTATTTTTATCACTCGATGTGTTACTATTCGTAGTTGTAGATTTTGAAGGGGATATCAAATATGGTAAAATTTTTAATAATGTTTTGCTTTCAAATATTTGGGGTGTTTGAGCTTGAAATATTACTTTCCGATCTATAGTTTTTTTAATCGAATTGTATCCATCTTTTCGTTGTTCATTACTATTTAATAATTTGATAGTGTCTGTTGCTTTGGTTCCTAAAATAACATTTTTTCCCAAACTTGATTGATATATCAAATTAAAAAAATCCAACTCCGAAAGGAATGGACGTGCTCCATCATGAACTAATATATCTGTAATATATTCCTTTTTTTTTTTAATAATATTTTCATCACTTTTTCCCTTACATAAATAATCATAATCAAATTCGATATTAAACTTGGAGTTTAAATGATAGTTTTTTTTCAAATAATTTTCTAAAGCTTTATAAATATATTCTTGATTATTTTCATATATGTCTAATGGCTTAAGTGCATTTAAAAAAGAATCAATTCGTTCAGCTCCACTACCCACAATAGTTATTAACTTATATCTATTTGTATCAATATCTTTTGGCTTTATTTTATATATTTTATTATTTTTTTTTTTTCCTTTTAAATCGTTTAATAATTCTTCCATATCAAAAATACACTTGTTTTTTTCATTGTCATATATTATATATTTATTTTCTTTTAGATAGTTCAAAATTGCTGTTTTATTTTGTTCATTATTTTCGCTTATTTCTTTTAAATTATTTTCCTTTTCTAATATATTATCGCTAGCTACTTTGAGAAAATTATTTTGAATTTTTTTTTTTAATAGCAGAGAATTGTAAACATTAATATTTTCAACAACTTGAGAAAAAAAATTTGAATCACAAACTAAACTAATTGATTTGATATAATTGCATTTTATAAATAAATTAAATGAATATATAAAAAGAGGAATATTGTCTAAATGCAAAAATTGTTTTCTTGAAGTTAATTCAGTTCTTTTTCCAACTCCACCACATAAAAATATAGCATGTATATTTTTTTTGTTTATATTTTGTTCATATTTTTTTATTTCTTTTATATCAAAATTTTCCGTTGTATTTGGATTGTGAACGTTAATATATTTTCCACTTTCTGATGACATATATATTTTGTTTCCATCATTATAAATAGGTTTTCTACAACACCATTGATTAGTAGCATTTGTAGATTTATTGTAATAGTTTAACAAAGGAAGCATATTATTTTTAAAAACATTTCCATCCTTTTTATTCGATTTAAAGTGTGTGTAAATAAATTGAAATATTTTTTTTTTTTTTTCTTGATTTTTTTTACGTAATTTATTGTCCTTAATATTATTTTGTGTGCAAAAATATTTCCCCTTTCCATATAAGGGTATACCACCCCAATTAACTCCTTTTTGTTCTATTATTTTATCTTTTTGAAAATTATATATCTTTAAAGTGTGTGCAAAATAATAAGGCTCATTAAGTAGGTAGTAATTGAAAAATATGCAACTCAAGATTGCCCAAAGAATATTCATGTTCTGTAGTTATTACTCTTAAATTAGGAAATGTATAAACATATTTTTTTTTTTTATTCTTTACACTTTTTCGTATTTACAATTATATGCAATACATATGCATAGTAACATCGAATCGAAGATAAAACAAGAAATGAACAAATGTAAAGAATAACAAAATATCCAAAATTGGGTGAGAAAAAATTGTTTTATATATTCCATTGGTATAGGCAATATAATATCAGTTTTTAAAGCCAGTGGCTAGTACAAACATTATACATCCCTACCCCATAGTTATACATAAAACTTCATTTTTCGTATTCTTTCCATATATTTAGCAATATATTCTACTTTTCATTTCACAAAAAAAATAGTTCCATTCTTTTTAATTATTCCTCTCTATGTATAATAAATTTATAGTGTATACATTGGTAACTATATTATGTGAAAGTATAGCTATATATTTTTTTTTATAGTTAATTTATGTTTTATAATTATTTGTCGAAATATCATTATATAATTCAACAAAGAGGAATGAATAAAGGGAAAAAAATAATAAAAATAAAATAAAAATAGTATTATATATAGGTACTAGTACAATAATAATATTAAAAAATAAGAGCATATGGGGTAGTTCATTCCTCATTTAAAGAAAATAAAAAAGTTATAAAAAGTGTGAAAAGTATGAAAATTACAAAATTATATAAAAAAAAAACAAGATTAACATGGGGAAGGATAAATGATACAAAATGCAATTTGCGTGTATCAATAAAAAGCCCTCGTAATGAAACAAAAAAAAAAAAGTGTTGCGTATAAAAATTGGTTGAAAAAATAGAAAGGTATTGGGATAGGATAGTAAAATATAAATGTATGACCATAATCATGTAAAAGCATAAAGAAAAATTAGGTTCATATAACAAATAAATATATGAAAATAAATGATAAAATAAGAATAAATTAATTATTAACTTTTTAAAAAGCTTTTTTAAATTATCTGATTTTGTGTTATCCACCTTTATATGCAAAGATATAGGCATTTTTTCTTTAACCCTAATATAGTTAGGAATATAATCATATATAACACCTTTTAAAAATAAGTAATTATAATATATTCATCGTATCCTCTTATTATTTTTTCAACGGAAAAATTGTAACTTAAAATATGTTTACATATGTGTGGTATGTGCGGCTGTATTGGTCCCTTAAAATTTATCAAAAGCCTTTCGTCTCTTAAATTATTAACAACATTTCTTAGAGGCTTCTTCAGTACTGTTAATCTGCAAAGGGTAAACAGATACGAGAAAAACCATATAAATAGTGTAAGTAAATAAATGGAAAACGGTCTCTATATTTTATGCAACTTTTCTCTTCATACCTGAATTCCACCAAACGTATCTTTGTCTTTTTTGTTGCGAGGTAACTTTTTAGCTATATAAAAAAAAGGGAAGCATGATAAATATTTTTCAAAATAATTTTATGGATATATATAGAACTTCATTTTACACGTTTTTTGTGCAAACCTATTTTCAAAAATAAATCGTTAACGTTGGTTCCCGTTTTTGCTGATGTTTCAATGAACAAAATGTTGTTACTATTAGCAAAGGACTCAGCTAGCTGTAAAAAAAATATGAAGAATTTATAACCATATTTTTGCATGAGCAGTTAATATATATTTTTTATTTCCCCTTATTATTTCATATTATTTCCTCTTATTATTTCTTATTATTGTTTGCCCATTTGTTACCTCCTTGTCAATGACCCTGTTTTTTTCTAAATCGCATTTGTTTCCTGCTAATGCTGAAAATAGAAGAGATAAATTAAAAATGCGTTTATTTCCAAATATTGCATAATTGAAAAGGCGGCATGCACATGCATGTATGTATTACCTATCACAATATCGTTTGAATGGACTGATTTTAATTCATGGATCCATCCCTTTGCGCCTTCAAACGATTTTTTATTTGTTATGTCATATACAATAACTGCTGCTGCCGCACCCCTATAAATTACAAAATAAAAATAAATTGCATATACAGACATACATATTAAAAAATACGAAAAATATGGCAGATGGATATGTAGTAATATTTATACACATGAATGAAAATGTTATGCAAATTGAAATGTGTTGCCAAACAATTTGTAACGTCAAAAATATTAAATTTTTTTACCTATAATACATAGGTGCTAGACTCCTATATCTTTCTTGTCTGTGAAAAGGGAATAATAATACATGAATGTAATAAATAATATAAGACAACTAAAAAATGGTGAAGGTCTCATTATATATTTAAAACTTTTCTATATGTTATTATTTTTCTTTTGTTTTTTCGTATTATTATAAGTATATAATCTAACCCGGCTGTATCCCATATTTCAAATTTTATTGTGCATTCTCCAATATCAATTAGTTGGGTCATAAATGCAGCTTTTAAATTGTAAAACAAAAAATAATAAATTAATTTAAAGTAGAAATAGATAGTATTAATAGGTATGATTATGTATAGATGCTAGTATTTAGTTTGGGAAATAGTAATTATCACATTTTGTTATTTTTCACAAGTCACAGTATATCTAAAATACCACTCACCCCCAATAGTCGATTCCTGATATTCATAAAATTCATTTTTGGCAAATCTGACGACAATACATGATTTTCCTACCGATGTATCTCCTACAAAAGGTTGAGAATTTAAAAAAGATGAATTAATATAATGCTATTATGTTATTATGTTAATTATGTAATAAAATATTTATGTATATTTATGGGAATGCAAAACAAAATACACACGATATATACATAGGATATATACACAGTATGTGTGTATTTATATTGTGTAAGAATATATGTTTTATGTAGTTCCAAATGAATAGTAGTTTTTATTTTCTTCTTTAATAACCTAGTAGAACCAGTTTAAAATTGAAAACTTTATTGGCATTCGAATTTTGGCTAGCGTCATATTTACCATCATTATTTATGTTCGATAAGTAATGATCCATTTTTTTTTTTGCTTTTATAATAATATAAAAAAAGGTTTATAAAAAAGCAAGGGAAAAAATTAACATTCAAATAGGACTACTACATATATATAATATATGTGTGAATGGGAGGAACATACAAATACAGATAAGTAAGGCAATTAAAGTATGAGCTATGGTAGTATTTATATATATACATATAAATATATATATATATATAATATATATATGCTTATTTTTTCATTTTTTTAAATGTTTACATTATCTTGAATGTATTACATATTAATGTGTGTAAATAATTTTATTTCTCAAACAAAAAAAAATGATTTCAAAATTTTTGTATTTTTTTTAAAATCCTCTTTACAGTATGATTACTATTTTATTTTCATCACTGTATGGTTCATACATATATATTATAATAAATATATGCGCACATTTGGGGTACAACATGGTGGTTTAAAAAACATAATAATTTGCAAATAGTAACTTATAAATTAAATGAATTTTAATATAAATAAATAAATTTTAAAATAAATATCTTTATAAAGTAATTCTTCATTTTTTACTTCCAAAATAATTATGAAATAGAAAATGTACATAAGTATATACTATTTAAATAGTGTTCATAATTTTTTGAAATATCTTTACTAATATTTTCATCTCATCATTTTGGAAATAAAAACTGAGAAAGCAATTTCGCATAAAAGTTAGGTACTTGATCTATTCGTTGTGTTAATATCTATTCTTTATTTTTTAAAAGAATTATACACTATTTTGTTTTCATATAATTTATGGTAATAACCATTTTTATTTTTACATATCACCATAAACCATAAAGAAATTATATATATTGTTTCTTTATTACTATAAAAGTATAAATGTAGTCAAATGGAAATAGCAAAGACATGCTTGTTGGCTTATCTAGAAATTGTATTGACAAACATGTGATAGTATACCTTTATTATCTTCTTAAGTCTTATTAACATAACTTTTCAATTACTTTTTATTGTTCTTTATATGGGTTAACAAAAATATATGCCCTTAAAATTAGCCATTTTAGGGGATTGGTAAAATCGGGTTAGTGACACTTATCAAATGTCTATACATTTGTTGGTTCAATTAAAAATAAAGACAACCTTTTTGTTTTCATAAAATTTAAGTTTTAAAAATAATTGTTACTACTTGCGAAATGGTTGAAAACCTTTCATCGATCGCAAAATAGAAACAGCTAGAGTAGTTGTATGGGGTGTAGTCACACATTTAATTTTGTACTTATAATTAAAAGTGTGGGCATGTAAGAAATATAAAAAAATAAAACAAATAAACATGGATGAAAGGTGCCAAATCGAACGACTAACCAAAGTGTAAACATAAACAAGAGGGTATAACAAGAAAAAGTTAAAACGTTCCCAAAGTATTTAAAATAAATTATGAACATATTTTATGAGAACCTATTTGGATTTTCGATTTTTTAAGTAGGAAGCTTTTTTCCTTTGTTTAACAACTTTGTCTTTCTCTTCTTGAACTTTTAGTTTTGCTTTTAATTTTTTATGATATGATAATTTTGCTTTTTCTTTTCGTTTTGAAATAATATTTTTTTTAATCGAATGTAACATTTGATACCACTTGGCAGCTAATTTAGGATTTTCCAAAGCTTTAAAATTAATTGCATTATTTTTTTTGTCTTCATTTTTAGTATCATTTTCATGATCCACTTTTTTAAACAGTTTAGGTTTCGATTTGAAAGGTAATTGTTTTAAGAGTTGTGGTTTTACATAAATTTTGCTGTGATAGAAATGTCTAAATGGCATTTTTCGATAGCCACTTGAATGGTTAACATATATATTATATATATATCTTAATTCATTTATCGATTTTAATCGATTTTCTATATCATAATTATAATACTTTTTAATAGAAACATTTACATATAATTTTAATATAACTATATCACTCTTTTTAATTTGATCTGAAAATGTACATCTAAAATCTCCTTTATCATTTAGTTTATTTTTGATGAGACCTTTGATTCCACTAGGTGTAATAACAGGACAATTAATAAATTTACAAACTTCTAAATCTGAATTAAACATATTTTTTATAAATGCTGTATTTTTAAATATTTTATATGGTTCACCAATTAATTTTAATTTTTTCATAATATTTATATTGTTATTTGTTTCTAATATAATACCATTTATACATATACGATAAAATGGAATCTTTTTATAATTATATATAGCTAATATACCGCTATTAACACCAGATAATGGTCCGTAAAATGTACAGTTACAATGCATATGTTCTGTTGTGTATTTTAAAAATCGAGTTCTTACATTATTTCTTTCGTTTATTGAATATATAGGTATACTTTGATATCTCCTCCATCCAACTGAAAATATTAGAGGATCATTTGATCTCATAACTTTTGGAAACCATCTATGTTTTTTAACTCTACAATGTATTATTGAATCTTTTTCTTCATAACTTTGTAATCCTCCACATATTATTAAATTATTTTTTAAAACTCCTAGCTTACTTCTTTTTATAATCATTTCAATTTTTACATATTCACCTATATTTACTGATGATCCATACATATTACTTAGAACTCCAATTTCTTCTGTCTCTAAAAATTTTTCTTTTTCTTTTTCCTTCTTTTCTTTAAGCAGCTTAAGGTTTTCATCAATAGGTCGAACAGTGTTCCCTCCTTTCGCCATGTCACTCGCTTTGCCACTGTCTTCTTCATTTTCATCGTCCTTCTCATTTTCTTCCTCGTCCTCTTCCTCTTCCTCTTCACTCTTGACAAAGCACGAACTATATAACTCCTCGTATTTTGAAAAAAAATTGTCTACCAATTCTTCTTGTACAATATCTCCTATACATATGCTAAGATTGTTAAATATGAAAACGTCATCATTTGTCATATTAAACGAATCAATATGATTAAAGAAGTAATTATTTGAATGCATGTAGCTATAACTGTTTTGTTGATTTTCTTCTATATTTAATGTATCCGTACAGAGTGTATTTTTTATTATGTGCATATTTATATCTTGACCCGACATATCTGAATTAGTTATTTTTCTTTTTTCTTTATTTATAATATTTATTAAATCGCCTTTAAAATATAAACAATTATTTATTCTATTTATATAATTATGATTATATAAAAATACATCTATATTTATTTTATTTTCAAAAGCAAGAAGATTAGAAATGTTAGAATATGGATTCATGTCGTTATTTAAATTTGATAAATCCATTTGTTCATTTTCTGAATAATCATATTCATGCTGTCCATTTTCTATTTCTTTATCTCTTTGTAAAGCATATTTTTTATAAAACTCATTATAACCTTTATCATTTTCATCATCTTCATTATCTGATATATTTATATTTGACATATAATTGTAATCGTCTTCTTTGTTTTTTTTTTCAAATAAAATTGATTGAAGTTTATTATATTCTCTAGACTTTTCATTAACATAATTCTCAGCCATCTTTTTTTTTTTTTGTTTTTCGCTAATATATACATTTGATGGTGCTTTACGTCTGTGTCCTATTCCTCTTTCTATATCATTTTCTTTTACATCAAATAATTTAATATCATCTTCATCAGCATTCTTAGAAAAAACGTATTTACAATCTTGTAATTCCCTTATCATTTTTATGCTATCTGTTACGTACTTCGAATTTTCGCCCGCTTTCCTTTCTGAATCATGGTTCTCAATACCACTGCCACTTTCATCACTATCGCTCTCTTCCTCACTTCCTTCATCATCATCATCGTCGTCGTCTGTGGCATCGCTTGGTTCGTCATCATCGTTGTCATCACCCCCCGTGCTGTCGCTGGCCTCGCCCTGATCTGGCTTTTCCATAAGCAGCTCGGGTTTCGTGAAGTTCACTTTATTATTCGGAATATGGATATACATATTGTCAAAGTCAAAAGATAAATTACCAACATCAGACATTGGGGCATAAATACTTGGAGTTTTTTTTTCTTGATTTATTTTAAATGGATCTTGTAAAATTTTTATATTTTCTATTTTTACATCACCAATATTTGGTATATGTACCGTTTGGTTTTTATACATTTTCGAACCATAGACATATCCCTCTACATATACAGGGATTTCATCTTCACATTTATCAAGAAATTTTTCTAATCTCAAATCGTTATCATCCATTAAGGTATCTTGTTTTTTTAAGAAATCATTTTTATCTTTGTAAGACTCTTCATCTTCGATATCTAATTTTAAGCCAAGGATATAGCCATGTTGATCTCTCCAAGATATTAGAGGCCTTTTCATAACTGATAAGAATTTACATAGATTTCTAATTTCTGTTTTATTATATCTATTATTTTGTATACCACTAAGAAAGAATATTTTTGATCCTTCAACCATTTCTTCTGAAAATCGTTTATTAATTTTTTTTTTTCTTTTTCTTATACTTTTATTATCTTTAAATTTATCCATATGGGTAACAACCCCAATAACTTTAGGCATACCATGAGTATTTAAGATGCTTGTAAATTCTAATGTTTCTAATTCAAATCCAAAACTCCCATCAATAACTAATAAACAAATATCTGCAATTTTTGCAACATCAATCATGTGTAATATATCATCATTAATTTCGATGAATGTATATCTTTTTAAATTTTTTGTAAAAATAGATATAGGTCTATCAATCTCATTAATATTAATACCAACATAATGTTTGATAATACTTTTCATTAATGTACTTTTGCCTACACCTTTGGGCCCATGAATAGCTATAATAAGAGGACTATTTTTATATCCTTCTTTTATTGTTTTATCAATTCGTAACTTCTTTTCTTCAAGTTCATATAAATGTTGTTTTCTTCTATGGGCACTATTTATTCCTCCACTAAAAGTAAAAGCCTTATGATATTTTTTATTCACATTTTTATTAATTTTTTTATTTTTTGCTTTTTTTCCGACTTTCTTTTTTTTGTGGTGCTTCCTTTTTTCATCCATGTGTTTGCCACTGGTCAGTTAATTTTGCTCGTGATTATTATTGTGATTTTGTTTTTTTTTTTTTTCTTAACTGTCTCAATGCCAGCATAATACCCTTTTATATCTTCATTAGTGGGACCATCAATTTCGTTTGCTTTGGTTCCCCTTTTTAGTTATGCCAATAAAAATGGTTTACGTTGAATAGTTCTGTTTTTTTCAATACAGGAGGCAAAGAATATATTCTCAATATATGCATATACAAATTATGGTTGGAAATGATAAAATATGTATACTATTAAATGGGAAGTTGAATAAATTTTTTACAAAATAATGGTACCTTCTTTGTTTTGATAACTTTTTATTTTTTAATTTTCTACTTTTTGCTCGTTAATTGTAATAATACGATTTAATAAGCTAGTTCATCAGTTTAAGTTGGAAAAAAATGATTTGTCGGAAGACGATAGCTATATATACTTACATATTTACAATTAAACTTTTTGGGTAATAAAAATAAATCTACATCCATCATATATTTAATAATTAAATAAATAAAAAATACATATGTATATATATAAATATATAGTAATGCGCTTTGGAATTTATAAGAGGAAAAAAAAAAAAAAAAAAATTTATATACATATAAAAATATATACGCATACAATATATACAATTTTCTACATAACTATGTATGTTGCTTTTTTTTTTCTTTCTCCTACTATGGTTCAAAATGTATTTATATTTTATAAAAAAAAATAATTAATTTTTTATAAATAAATATAATGAAATAAAAAGTTAAAAAAAAAACAAAAATATTTGTTAATTGTCAAAATTTGTTTCAATATAATTTTTTATATTTCATTATATATGGAAAGAATAAATCTTTGGAAAAGTTCCAAAACAAAATCTACAGTAAAAATGGGTGGCATAATAATTGTGAAAAAAAAAAAATTATTTTACAATACTTCTATTTGTTAATAAACGTTTTTACAATTCCCTTTGGAGTGTTAGGGTCATAACTATTTATAATATTTACAAGGTGTGTCATATTATTTAAATATTTTGCATATATACTAAGGCAACTGGATGTATATATTCCTTTTTGTTCTTTACATTATTGAAGAACTTCCAAGGCCTTTTTAATTTTATCAATAATTTCATGCTTCGATTCATGTTCTAACTTTGCAACATTTACGATCTTAATGTTACTATCTATTTCTTTGTAGTATGGACTAGTTATAGATTTAGGAATATTTGTTTGGTTATCATTTGGAGTAGGATAATTATATTTTGGATTTTCTTCATGTCGATCAAGATTATCATTATATTTATTTCCCTGAGCTTCTTCTTCTTCGTCATTTTCTACTACTTCATTATTTGGTAAATTTGAATTAAGAGAATTATTATTTAAAGTTTTATTTCCATTTTGGTTAGCTACTATTGGTCCATTGTTTTTTATTTCATCTTCTTGTTTGGCTAGCTCATTAGATTGTCCTTCAAGTCGTTTTTTTTCCCTTTCTTGTTTTCGTCTTCTTTTTTTTTCTTTTTTCAATTGTTTCTTTTGTTTTTTTTTTCTTTTTCGTTCAGCTCGTTTACGTTCCCTTTTTCTTCGACGTGCTTCCCTTCGATTTTTTCTTTTATTTTTGTTTTTATTTTTACGTCTCCATAGCCTTCCAAATCCCTTACGTTTTCCTCTTCGTTTTCTATTCCCCCGTCTTTTCCTTGACAGATCATATAATATTCGTTGTTCTCGATTTTTAATTTCTATACTACATGATAAATGTTTTAAATTTAATTTGAAATGTTCCTCCCCTTTTTGATAATACACATTAGAAAAATTATGATCGTCAATATGATACTTGTTTATTTTATAAAAACAAAGAAAAATATTAAAAAATATAAAGTATTTCATATTGTATTTTCAACCTTAACTTTATCTCAAAAACAAGCAGATCAAATAGAATATAATTTATGCATATAATAGGAAACCTATACTTTTCAATTAATAAATTACGAAAAAAAAAAATAATAAACAAATTTATTCTAAGTTTAAATAACGAAGTAAATATTCAAATATGTTTATGTGCTTATTAGGTAGACCTAAGTTTAAGACCGTTCTTATTATGCACAAAAATGTGTTACTAATTTTGTTATCAAAGAGATAAGAAAGCTGGTAAGAGGGTTTGTAAAAATTGTCATATAATGTTTCCAAATAATTCGAATGTAATTTATCAATATGTTTACATGCATGAATTAAGGATGGTGTTGCAAAGGATTACTCATTTTGAAAGGTAGTAGACACTCGCACTTGTATGCATAGGAAGAAAAAAAAACGCACACATAGTTTTATATTCTAAACAATTTTAGTCATCATAAATGTTACTAAATCGGGTTTTAACTGTTAAAAAGGATATACATACATTTATCACAGTGCCAAAACAAATGCATTATCACAATGATAGAAACATAGGGTAAATGCAATGCAAAATGAGATCACTTTACAATGCTTTAAACAAAATTAGATACGAATTAAATTTTCCATTATCAAATCATCAAATGAAATGGAAAAGTAAAAAGGGAATTCTTGAATATAATTTTCTATAATATTTAAAAAACTACAAAAAAAAGTAAACATATTTATAGAGTAGGTTTTAAAAAAATTCAAAATTTTTGAATTATATTTTTTTATATATAATTTTATTTGATCTATATTATTTTCGATCCATTTCTTTACACTATATTCAATACTGTTTAATGCGTAAACAAATAGTAATGTATACTTATTGTCTAAATATATTTTAACTCCTATTATTATTATATCATCATTATCATTTTTGTATTCGATTTTTTTTATTTGTCTATCTAGTATGTTAAGTGATAGCACATGCTTTTTTAGAGCCTCTGTAAATTCGGCCGATATAGTGGACGATACTGCTTCGGTTTCTTTGAAAATATATTCTCCCAACACATCATCATCGATATCTAAAACAGTAGACTCATCGGGGTTGCCCAGTGCTCCCTTTTCTTCTTCATTATCTTTACCTTCGATTTTGTCCGGCTCTTTATTTATACTAGACAAGTGTTTTGTATTATTAGTGTCGATCGCGATTTGTTCGGTTATCTCATTATTTCTGACCCTCTCTATTGTGTCTTTTGCTTTTTTTTTCATTTCCTTCACAAAATATGCATTACAATGTTTGTAATAATTCCACGATTCTTTCGCGCACCTTTTAAATAAGCACAAATAAGTTACTCGCTTGTTTGTGGTATCACAATTATGATTAGTAGTGACTATCTTTTGCTTCTTAACAAGTTGATATGCACATTTTGGATAGTTTTTGATGTGCTTCTCAAAAATGTTAACTATTTGGGAACTGCTAGTATAGTTTATACTCTCCTCCATTTTGTAAATACCTATTTTTTTATTTATACTTTTATTTTTTAATATTCTTTTGTTTAGCATAATCAAATTAAATCTTCGTTTTTGTTTCCCTGTGATGTGTCGTGTTAAAAAGTATTTCCATTCATCTATATTTTCTTTATCATTTTTAAAACTGTATAATTTGTTTTTCTTTTTTACTTCTCTTTTTGATACATTCAAATTTTTAAGGATCGTTCCAGGTGTTTCATTTTTTTCCAAATCTAAGTTAGTCATGTTATTATCCAATTGGACCGTCGAAATGGTATTGGTTTGTGCTTTTTTTTTTGATTTTTTATTTGTTTTTTTTAAAATAAAGTGCATATTTTTTTTTAAATGGTTTATACTAAGCTCCGAATCTAAACTGTTTTTTTTTTTATCATCAACCGAAAAAAAAGAACTTAAATTTATGGGCACATATTTATTTTCCTTATAGTTTGATATATGAAAGATAGATTCTTTTTCGATATCTTTATTATTACGATTTTTATTATGTATAACATTTTTGCTACCAAAATGGGTTCCATCTTTACAATAACTCAGTTCATTTAGTATGCTACTATGTATGTGTTTTTTTTTATTATCATTTTTAAAATAAATTTTGTTTGCATATCTATATGAAGTATTATTGTCTTTAGCAGCAGTATGTTCTATAATTTTTTTTCCACCTCCATGAATATTTTCAACATATTTCGTACCTATTTTTTCAATTTTTTCATTTTTATTTTTCATATATAATCTAGTTTTAAGATAATCTATTATATTTTCATTATTTATATTATTAGTTACTACAAAATTATCAACTTTATTTGGGGGTTTTAAAAAATATTGGTGACCTTTTTCGATTTTTATAGGACCATGCTTAGCATATTTTATATTTTTTTTTTTTAATATATTTTCTTTTTCCCATAAAAATGAATTCTTTCGAATTTTATTATCATTTACAATGTTAGACACGTTGTAATTATTTTTATTTTGTCCTTCTTTAATCATAAATGGTTTTGGAAGAACTTTCTTTTCACTTGAGTTACAATATTCTATAGGTTTACTATTTTCACATTTATCTATTTCATTCTCTTTTTCACTTTTAAAGTCATTTTTTTCATCAATATTATTTGCATCGTTTACATTTTTGGTGTTTCTAAAATTGTTAATCATATTGGATAGGTTTCCAACAAGATATTCCGGATTTAGTAAATTTAAATGCTCACCATTAGTTATGTTCATATTGTCTTCTGCTTCCTTATTTTCATAAGTGACATTATCTGCGTGAGTAATATCGATGCTGTTTATTTTATCTTCTTGTGTGGGTTTTACTTCGTTTTTTTTTGAAATCAAATTGGTAGGCGGCTCATTATTTAGGTCGTTATAAATATAGCTTGGAACAAAATTATTAATGATAGTACTTTTAATTAGCTCAAGTTTTGATATCCCATTTTTTGTTATCCCTTCAATATCCATAGAAAAATCTTTTTTATCCTTTACCTCAGCTGAAGCAATGCTAATAGGATTTCCTTCTGCTTCCTTTTTTACTATTTCATTATTCAAAGTAACTTGGTTTTCACACTTTTCAATTTCATCTATTTTATTACACTCCTCATCCGGTAATTTTTTATTTGGCTCTCCATTTAGATTGGATTTATTCGGTATGCCTTCCTCTTTTCGTTCGCTATTTTCATTTTGCTTTTTCTCTAAATCTGTTTTAATCACATTTTTCGAGCCATTTCCAGTACTGTGGTTACCATTTTTAAAAACACTAATGGCATTGTCATAATTTTTTTGTCCTATTTTATTTTCGATGTCCATCCATTTAAATATGTTACTTATTCCTGAAGCTAAATCTTCTAATATATTTTCTGAATCATTATTTAAAAAGTAATTTGAATAATAGTTATCATTTTTTAAATTATCTAATTCATATTTTAGTTTTTTATTTGTTCTTAGTTTTGTTCTATTTTCATTTATTAATTCATTATATTCTTTTTTTAAAAAAATGTATGACTGATATATGCGTTTATAAATAATTATATTAGTATTTTTATCGTTTTTATATAACTCTTTAAATTTTTCATTTTCTTTTTCCCAACTTGTCATCTTATAATTTATATTACTATTCTGTTTATTCATTGTTACATTTTTTCGAGATTCTTTTTGCACACCACTTTTTATGCAACTGCTATTATTGCTGCATGACTTTGTAAACCCGTTATTATTTCCGTCCCTATCTTTACTACTATCATTATCAGCATGGGAAACTTCACATTGTGTTTCATTTGTGATGTTTCCCTGACTTATATTTTGATCATTTCTTTTTTCGTCCAACATTTTTTCTTTCTTTTCTTTTGAGCTTTCATTTGTATCAGCTATTTCGTTTCTTAAATTATGCATATCCACTTTTTTATAATTTTTATCACCCATTATTTCGGGGTGAAGTTTGTTTTCAACTGAATTTTCAGCTAAATCGGTAGTTAAGTTGGTATTCATTTTTATTTCTTGTAAAGAATTATCCTTTTCATGATATAACAGTTTGTTATCTATTTTACATGAACTATTTTCTTCATGGTAATTTATTATATCTTCGTTCTCTTGTCTATTGTTTGTATGTATATTATTAATTTTTGCATCATTCATTTCTAAATCGGTGTTTGTTTTGCAGATGATTACTTCATCAACCTCACTGTCATCCCTTGTAGCTTCTAACTCTTCACATAATTTCCCATCATTTTCTATATTTTTTGTAAATCCTTGAAATTCACAATTACTATTTTTTTGACCATACAAATGGTCTCTGGGTGTTTTGGCACTTTGCTCAGTCTGTTCCAAACTTAATGACTCTGGTTTCATATTTTCCAAATAAGTGAATTTATTTTATAAAATTTCATTTACGGTAAGTAGAAGAAATACTACATTTTAGTCGAAAAATGGGAATTATATTTTATGAACATCGTAAATAAAATACGAAACATACGAATGAAAAAATATTTATTATTATTAGCTATAGGAAAGGTCGCGCACATACACACATATATATATCTATTTTCATAAAAAAGCAAAAACATAAACCGCTTAAAAAATAATGTATACTAATATCTTCATCTAAATCTGTTGGCTCAAGGATACCTAAGAATCCTTTAGTTTGCATATATAATATACATAGCTAATATATGATTTCCTTTTTATTTTTTTTGTTCTCAATTGGCACTATATTATTAATACCGTATTGAAAAAATTATATACATTTTCTTCATTCTTAGATAATTATTATATGGAACAAAAGTACACATATATCATTTTACGTAAGTTTGAAATATACCATGCTCCAACATAATTGTGAAGCGAACATGTGTGTATTATTTGCCCATACAAAATATACAAATTTATATATCTATGACAATGCACAAATGCAAAATTAATGCTTATTATTTTTTGAAATATTTATTTTTTAAAATACATATAATTTAAGGTAAAGGATCTTTATATAGTTTATATTATATATGAAATAAAAAAATACACATGTATATATAATTATAAAAAACAAATTATCCTAATAATAAAAACATTTCAAACAAAAAATAGAAGAAAAGAAAAAAGAAACAATTGCTAAATATGTTTATGCTTATATGTTGATACTCAAAATTTTCTTATAATCTTAGAAATATTCACAACTCGTTTGGTCATTTTTATTTTTTTTTAACCAAAGATGAAATAAATCATTTGTAAAAAAAATATATATTAGCGATTTTTTCATATAGCTAGAATTTCCCTTTAAAAAAAATATGATAAATATAGCTATTTGCAATAAGAAGTATATAAATTATAAAAAAAAACATGAACAGTTCAGATTATTTTATCCGTTATGTATGATTTGTACATGTTTTTTTCCCCTTTTACTGAATATTTCAAAATGGTACAAAATAATTTGATATAACAAATGTTCATTATTCTTGTTGCTAGTGATATGTTTAATAGACAAAAGTAATTTTTATCACAGGAAAAAAAATATGTGTATATATTTGACTTATTCTGCATACACATATGTATAGGAAATATTTAGGTTTTTCAATGAGCTTTATTTATTGAATGTCTTCTGATTCATATGAATCCGAATATGCTTGATTGGAATCGTCCTCATCTGAATATTCGCTAGCTGAATCATCTTCTTCATCTATATCCGCTTCTTGTATTAAATTATGTTCTCTACAAGAGTTTAAATCGGATTCTTGTATATTTCTAATTTTTTCAATCATTTCTAAATTATTGTTTTTTAAATCTTTGTACAAATCTAATATTAAATCAGAAACTTCGATCTACAAATTGGAAAAAAAATAAAGCGTATAATTGTTAATAAATTAATATTTTTCATAGTTTTGCTTATATTTCTATTATTTATTCGTTTGTTTGTTTATCTTACATCACTATCATCATCAAGATCCACATTAAAAAGCGTATTAATTTCATCTCTTAAGTAGTCACAAAGTTTATCTTTGGGTCCCGTGTCTTGAGAATAGTATATGAAAAAAATAAAAAAATGCATATATATATTTTGATTATCTAAGTAATAAGAAATGGGAATGCATTTTAGCGGCTAATTCGGTATATGCATACACGTTAACATTTTTTGTGTGCTTACTTGATAAAACATAATTATGGACATATTCAATTAACTTTTTTTTCTTTTCCTCTGAGGATGTTCCACCCCAATTATTTGTCACAGCTAAACGGAGCACTGTCCTATATCAATGGAAAACGAAATTTTATATTTTTTTTATTTATTCAATCGTATGTAAATAAATATAAATTGTAGATATGCATGATGGAAGGTATAGCAATAATCCTTGTAGATGACAAATGCAGGTTTTTGCCAAATACATAGAATATTTACATATATTAAATTGCTTTTTTTATATAATACCATTTATCAAATATTAAGTTAATCCCTTCAAGTAATAAAGTAGATAAATTTTCACTATTCATTATTATTATTATTTTATTTAAAGTAAAATTAAAATATGTTTTTCAAAAAATAACCCGTTATATATTTTATAGAAACCCTGTTTCATTAATTTTTAAGCAATCCGTTTTTTTATATTTTTTTTGTCGTTGTTTTTTTTCCACTCGTTTTTTAATTACAACGATTACATTTTATTGTGCCCAAAAAAGGGGAAAAAGTATAAAGATACTTTTATTTTATAAAAAAAAATGTCTATATATTCCTGATTTACTATAAAATAAATATTATATCCAATTATATATTGCTACAAGTATTGACGTTTGCCATTCTCGTGATGCTATTTTTATTTTTTTTATTTTTTACTAGCCAAATATTGTTACATATTAGGAAATAACATATAAAAAATATAATAAAAGAAAAAAATTAAAAAATTTACAAACGTAGAAAATGATAGCACGGTAAATAAGAATAATAAAACAAGTGAACTTTGAACAACTTTAGAAAAAAGTTAAATGAAAAATATAAATTTCCCAAATAATATATTATTTCTTATTATTGCCCCCACCCCAATTTGTAAAATATTACTGTATATTTTTTACATGAACTGTTAATAATTAAATGGGATAATTCATAAATTTTAATTTTATTATTCCAAAATGAACAGGTTGAAATCGTAAGTTATCAAAAATAATGCTAATTTTTTCTTTTATTTGTCATATTTTTTATAATTATAAATGAGCATAGATAAAATATGTGCATATGTAAGTTGGTGTTATACGTTTTTATGGATTAAACTTATAAATGGGCGTATATATTTCTCCTCTATACTTTCGGATAGCCATATCAATATGCTAATGTTTGTATAACCTTGTTCAGTCTCATAAGGTATAGAAATGGTTATATAACAATGAGGTATAATTTAGCTTATCCAATTTCTTTACATAAATTTATTTATTTAAAGACAGAATAATATTATATATATACAAAACAATATTTTTGTATGTAGGGGTATTTTATAAAAAATATTTTTTCCCCTTTTCTCACACACATAAAGTAAATAATTATATCCAATGTAATATAAAAAGGGTAACAAAATTAATAAGAGATATACTTATCATATCATCTTATGAATAATTTAACACAATGCTTACGCATATGTATGTGCATATTTATTGGGGGTAATATTTATTATTAACATTACAAAGCAATAATTTTTTTTTCCTAATAAGACTTTTTTTATGACTGTTCATAAATATTTATCTAAAAAAATTATTAGTATAAATTTACTTTTATATCATTATGTGTGTTTAGTAAATGTGCTTATGAATAATTTTACACGCATAATATAGTAATACTAAATAAAAGAAAAAAATGTGTTAGTTGCCAAATATCATTGTCATTAATTTTATTATTCTTATGAAAGAAATAATATATCATAAAGATAAATTAGCTAAAGATATTTATAAAATAAGCGAATGGAAATATGAGCATATTTAAAAAAGTATAATATATATTGTTGTTAATTTGCTTTTGTATATTATAAACACTATATGGTATTTACGCTTTTTCTTATACACATTTTTTATTTAATTTATAATAATTTAGTATGGAATAATTAATTTTTTTTTCTTAATTGAGATATATATTTTATTTTGTGTCAGTTTTCTACAATGCAAATAGAAAAAAAATATATTTTTATGCATACATAACATATTATTTTAAAAATAATTGAAAATTAAGAAATAATAGCAATTTTCATGATATATTTTTTTCATTTATTAATCATTTCATTTATGCTTAACATGATCTCGTAACAATAAAAAATAAAAAAATAAATCGCTAAAAAGATACAAAAATATATAAAATGTATGGTGATTTATTTTTATAAGTGTACATATATATATATACATACACGGTATTATAAGTGCTCATTACTTAATAGCTTTAAAATTTATAAAATTTTTTACCATATTTGTTATGTATGTAAAATAGATACGCTTATTTATGTATACATTTTTTTTTCCTGTTTCAATAAATAAAAATATATATATATATTTTATCCCTTGTTTTATATTTCTATTATTTTTATTTATTTTTCTTTTTTTTTTTAATGTGCTTTTCTTTTTGTTTTACATAATGCCAAAAAATGCGTAGTAAAATTAGGATTTATATATAATATATACACATATATTATTATAAGTATGCACATGAAAAGGATTATAAATATATTGATTTAGGTATGTACATATAGTATAATAAAGTACGCTAATTAAGATAAAACAAACTTAAAAAAAAATTATATAAAAATAATTCTGTGGATTTACAAAATAATTGATCCCCCAAAAGAAACAAGAGAAACACATCACGTATGTACATGTATGTATTTATGCGTATTATGTGTTAAATAAACATTAGAGGTGATTATATTTGTTTTTTATTTTTTTCATAATATTTTAAAAAAATAATATACAAAATTTGGAGTCACAATTATTTTAATCTATGATAAAAGTTTATATTGAAGTGTTTGCTTTTCGTCGCAGCATATGCCCGTGAGTATATGCATATATGTATATGTGCCTATATGCATATAGATAAATAGAAATATAATTTATGAGTAGGTTAGCCCTTTGATTTAAAAATAAATTTTGATTTAAGATCACATTACAATTATCAAATAAAAAGATATATATATCGAGAGACATTTCCAGTAGATATCATTCGATGTATTTTGCCATATTGTCAATAAAATAAGCATACAAAATAATAATTGATACTGCGAAAATATAATGGAAGATATTTTGAAATATGCACATGTATATAATGTAGAAGATGTTTTGAGAGCAGTAAAAGTAGATGAAAATCGGGGTTTATCCGAAAATGAAATAAGAAAGAGAATAATGCAATATGGGTTCAACGAATTGGAAGTAGAAAAAAAAAAAGGAATTTTTGAATTGATATTGAATCAGTTTGATGACTTATTAGTAAAGATATTGCTTTTAGCTGCTTTTGTTAGTTTTGCACTAACATTACTAGATATGAAAGATAATGAAGTAGCTTTATGTGATTTTATAGAACCCGTTGTTATATTATTGATACTTATATTAAATGCAGCTGTTGGAGTATGGCAAGAATGTAATGCAGAAAAATCGTTAGAGGCACTAAAACAGTTGCAGCCAACAAAGGCAAAAGTATTGAGAGAAGGTAAATGGGAAGTTATAGATAGTAAATATTTAACAGTTGGTGATATAATTGAATTAAGTGTTGGTAATAAAACACCAGCAGATGTTCGAATTATTAAAATATTTTCAACAAGTATTAAAGCAGAACAAAGTATGTTAACTGGTGAATCATGCTCTGTTGATAAATATGCAGAAAAATTAGATGAATCATTAAAAAATTGTGAAATTCAATTAAAAAAAAATATATTATTTTCTTCTACAGCTATTGTAGCAGGTAGATGTATAGCTGTTGTAATTAAAATAGGTATGAAAACTGAAATAGGTAATATACAACATGCAGTTATAGAATCAAATAATGAAGAAACAGATACACCATTACAAATAAAAATAGATTCATTTGGAAAACAATTATCAAAAATTATATTTATTATTTGTGTAACCGTTTGGATTATTAATTTTAAACATTTTTCAGATCCAGTACATGAATCATTTTTATATGGATGTTTATATTATTTCAAAATCAGTGTGGCATTAGCTGTTGCTGCAATTCCTGAAGGATTACCAGCAGTTATTACTACATGTTTAGCTTTAGGAACCAGACGAATGGTCAAAAAAAATGCTATTGTTAGAAAGTTACAAAGTGTTGAAACATTAGGTTGTACCACTGTTATATGTTCTGATAAAACCGGAACCTTAACAACAAATCAAATGACAGCTACTGTTTTTCATATATTTAGAGAATCAAATACATTAAAAGAATATCAACTATGTCAAAGAGGAGAAACCTATTTCTTTTATGAAACTAATACTAATCAAGATGGTGAAGAAGATTCATTTTTTAAAAAATTACAAGAAGAGGAAAATAATGAATCTAATTATAAAAGACAAATAAGTAAAAATATAATACATGATGAAGAAGATTCAGATGATGAAAGAGCACCGTTAATGAATATGAAATCAAATGTAAATACAATTATAAGTAGAGGTAGTAGAATTATTGATGATAAAATAAATAAATATAGTTATTCCGATCTTGATTATCATTTTTATATGTGTTTATGTAATTGTAATGAAGCTAGTATTTTATGTAATAGGAATAATAAGATTATTAAAACATTTGGAGATAGTACCGAATTAGCTTTACTTCATTTCGTTCATAATTTTAATATAACTCCTAATAGTGCAAAAAATAATAAAATGACATCTGAATATGAAAAATTAAATAGTGGAAGCAGAAAAAATAGTGACCTGGATACCGATTGTGATTCTTTATATAGTAGTGAAAAAAAAACAAAAGTTTCAGATAAAAAATCGGAACCATCATTCCCAAGTGAATGTATAACTGCATGGAGAAACGAATGTACAACATTGCGAATTATTGAATTTACTCGTGAAAGAAAACTAATGAGTGTCATTGTAGAAAATAATAAGAATGAATATATATTATATTGTAAAGGTGCACCAGAAAATATTATTAATAGATGTAAATATTACATGTCTAAAAATGATGTACGGTCATTAACTGATTCTATGAAAAATGAAATTTTAAATAAAATTAAAAATATGGGAAAAAGAGCTTTGAGAACTTTAAGTTTTGCATATAAAAAAGTTAAAGCCAATGATATTAATATAAAAAATGCTGAAGATTATTATAAATTAGAATATGATTTAATATATATAGGAGGATTAGGTATAATTGATCCCCCAAGGAAGAATGTAGGAAAAGCTATTAGTTTATGTCACTTAGCAGGCATTCGTGTTTTTATGATTACTGGTGATAATATTGATACTGCAAAAGCTATTGCTAAAGAAATCCATATATTGAATAATGATGATACTGATAAATATAGTTGTTGCTTTAATGGACGTGAATTTGAAGAACTACCTTTAGAAAAACAAAAATATATTTTAAAAAATTATCAACAAATAGTATTCTGTAGAACTGAACCAAAACATAAAAAAAATATTGTTAAAATTTTAAAAGATTTAGGAGAAACTGTTGCTATGACAGGTGATGGTGTAAATGATGCACCTGCTCTTAAATCTGCTGATATAGGTATTGCTATGGGTATAAATGGAACTCAAGTTGCTAAGGAAGCTTCCGATATTGTTTTAGCTGATGATAATTTTAATACTATTGTTGAAGCTATTAAAGAAGGACGATGTATATATAACAACATGAAAGCTTTTATACGATATCTTATAAGTAGTAATATTGGAGAAGTTGCTTCGATTTTCATTACTGCTATTTTGGGTATCCCCGATAGTTTGGCTCCCGTCCAGTTACTATGGGTTAACTTAGTAACTGATGGTTTACCTGCCACTGCTCTCGGTAAGTTTGTGAATCTTCACATGTTTCCATTTTCTCACCTTTTCCATTTCTTACTTTGTTTCGCTTATTTTGTCATTTCTTTACCATCGCAGGATTCAACCCCCCCGAGCACGACGTGATGAAATGCAAACCCAGACACAGGAACGACAACTTAATAAACGGGCTGACATTGCTTAGATACATAATTATAGGTACATATGTTGGAATAGCTACAGTGTCAATCTTTGTATATTGGTTTGTGTTTTATCCAGATATGGATAATCACACTCTAATAAATTTTTATCAACTTTCTCACTACAATCAATGTAAAACGTGGGAAAATTTTAAAGTGAATAAAGTATATGGTATGTCCGAGGATCTATGCTCTTATTTTTCTGCTGGCAAAGTCAAGGTAATAAAATCATTCCGTTTTTATCATAAATTTTGTATGCATGCAACAATATAGTTATTCATTTGACGTTTGTTTACTTCTTTTTTTTAGGCAAGTACCTTATCATTATCCGTTCTAGTCTTGATCGAAATGTTCAATGCGCTTAATGCACTTAGTGAGTATAACTCATTATTTGTGCTTCCACCATGGCGAAATATGTACCTAGTATTTGCAACAATAGGATCTTTACTTCTTCACTGTATGATCATATATTTCCCACCACTAGCTAGAATATTTGGGGTTGTGCCACTTAATTTACACGATTGGTTTTTAGTATTCTTGTGGTCCTTCCCTGTAATAATAATTGATGAAATTATCAAATTTTATGCAAAAAAACAATTAAACAAAGAACTCGGGTATGGTCAAAAATTGAAGACGCACTAATGCACACATTTACTTCGCATCAAATAATTATAAACATGTTGTACATGGAAGTTTATGTCTTCTTTCGTTTCTTTTCTTTTCTGTTTTTTTTTTTTTTTTTATTGTGATACTTTTCTAAATTAAACCCCCAAATTATGAATATGCATAATGTATACTTATCTCTTAATTATTTTACTTCGCTTATTTTTATTTTATTTTCTTCTTCCTATTTTATATTGTATTTAAATTAGTATAACATTATTACTATCCCATTTTTATTTTTTTAAATATATTATAAAAGTACAATAAAAAGAAAAATAACGAACATCAATTTTTTATATATTCCTTATTTATAAATATTTACAATTTTTTTTTTAAATATATATTGATGTCTTTTTCGAATAATTCTAATTTTTTTTCGACAATTTTTTTAAGTATACACATATTTGGGTATTGAAAAAGGTGTGCGTAAAATGAGGAAAATTATACACATTCTTCCTTTTCATTATTTTTAATTTTTATAAAAAAAAATGAAAATAACAAGATATATAATTGGTAATTAAAAATATAAACTACGAATTTACTACTGTTTTATGTATTTTCTTTTTTTTTTTTTTTTTTTTTTTTTTTTTTTTAACTTTATTATTTGTTACATCCCTATGCAAATGGCCACAATGATACTACTTGACAAATAAAGAAGGGAACATAACGAAATACAGTTATTTTAAAAATTTTTTTATTTTATACATTTTGAGAAAAAATGGAACTAGCATACGAACATGAAGTTACAAAAAAAATAGTTTATAAAATAATAAACAATATGAACAGCAAAAATGATGTAACATTAGAAAGGATGCAACACACCAGGTACAGTATTCATTTTGTTACCATCTTACTACTGCCTTACATGTGTATTTACTTGAAAATATAAGAATGGTCATGAAGTAATGGCACACTTTCAAAAAGGCACAAAGCCAAAACACGTTCATACAATATGCCATATGTCATAGCACAAAGAATAATTCATTTTGTAATATACTTTATAATTATACTTTATTTTGTACATTTTCTTGCCCTTTTTAGAAATAAGATAGTGAAATACTTTTTCGAAGCAGAATTGTTATTTAAATACTATGACATAGGAAAGACTGGTGAGATAGATGTAAGTCTATTCCCACAAATGGCAAGAACATTAAAACAAATATATGATGCAGAAGATATTAAACGGTTTGAAAAAGAAATGGGTGTTAAAAAAATTAATAAAATGACATTACCTATCTTTTTAACTTTATTAAAAAGGAAATTATTTCAAGTTATCGATTTTGATGAAACTTTTCAAAAACATTTTAATATCCTTGATATGGAAAAAAAAAAAAATATAAACCTCGAGAAATTAAAAGGTTTTGTTGGATCCATTGGTGATAAAATAAGTCCTGAGCAATTTGATTTTTTTATAAAATATAATATGAAAAATAATGATAAAATTATTAAAGACGGTATTATTTTTGATAAAAGTAACAACCCTACAAATGTTCCCTTTGATGCATATAAAGAAATGCTAACCTTTTACAAGTCTTTTTGATAATATGATTCAATCGTACATTTCAATAAATTGTATAAACAAAATAAACAGAAAGAAAAGGTAAGCAGTGCATATTTACACAACGAGCCCGCCATTTTGTTTATAGTCCTTTTGCAGATAGGCACACTCGTCTAATTTGATACCCTTCCGATCTTTACTAATCCAATTTTTATGACAAATAATGTAACATATAGAAATTATGAGAAGTTACAAAAAGAGCCTACCCAAGCATGTGTTCATTATATATCCATTTATTATAAAGTATAATTTTTTATTTTTCTCGAAACTATGCTATTAAAAAAGTAGCATATAAATATTATTGTTTTACTTATGAATTTATTTATCATTTTTCAACCTTATTATGTTTTTTATTTATTAATTTTGCTATTTAAAAAAACATTTTTTTATTTCAAAATAGGTTAATATATTGAAAAGAATTTAAATATAGTTTATTAAAAATACGTGTGGCAATTGTTTTCAAAAATGAAGCTCGTGTTATTTCTAGGGTATGCAATACATAACTTACGCTGCTTTACATTACATGCGGTATTATATAATTGCTTACACGTAAATAAAAATACAATAATTTTAAACTACACATACTTATAATATGGCATTATAATATATGCATATATTTTTTTACTTATATTTTTATTTTATAATTTATTTAAAATTTTTTAATTGTTATTTTTTCTCCTTACTATAATTTATGCTGTGCATAGATTATGAGATATGACTATACATGCCTGATTGCATTTATTTTATTTTTATTACGCTTGCATATTTAATAATATTTAATAATATTTAATAGCATTATGCGTGGCCAATCTATGCCTAGTACTGTATGAGTGCTTACTATTTTATGAAAAAGCATGTTGGAATTAATTTTTTATTTTTTATATAATAACTTAAAACATATTATCAATTAACAAAGCAGTGCGTAGCTACCTTATTTGTTATAACTATAAAAATAGTTGAAAAAAAAAAAAAAAAAAAATATTGTAAAAATTCGTAAAAAAGCGACCTTTGAATTGTTTGGAAATTGGGAACAAGAGAAAAAAAGTAATATTAGGATATTTGAAAAAGTATAGAAAGCAATATAGATAACAAAATAAAACTCTCTATGCATGCTAAGCTTGTTTAAAATCTAAATGACGAATTATATTATTAAAAGAAAATGAATGAAGTGCCAATGTGCTTGTTTATTGCTTGCTCGACAAGTGATAACACAAGTAGAGAATATATATACACAATTTTAAAGAACAGATTATTAGGTAGTCATGTATGCATAGATACAAACATATTAGATGTCCCAACGAATTTAAAATTTTGTACATTTGATGACTTATTAAAATGTGCTGACGATTTACAAAAATATGATAGTTATGCTTATGGGTGTTTAAAAAAAATTGAAAAGATAGCTAAAGAATATGATGAAAATATAGAATTAAAAATAATATATCAACGTCAGCATATAAACATAGATCAATATATTAGGCGTTTTAGTTGGGATGATGCAAAGTATCCTAGGAATAGATCACTAGTCGACACAGTCGATGTTATTATTAATAATATAACAAAACTTTCTGATGAAATTCAAATAAAATCTAATATTTTAAATGATTTAAAAGAGAAAAAGAAATTATATATATCAAAACATGATAGTAATAATTTTATACATAAAAATTTAAATGAAATATTAACACCACAAGTTGTTAATGAATCCGATTTTATGGAAACAGAATATATTACAACAGTTATTGCATATGTTTCAAAAGATTCAATAAATGATTGGGTTAGCAATTATGAAAAATTTTCACAATATGTTGTACCTAGATCAACAAAACAATTTAATGATTTAATTGATAAAGATGGAAATACATTATGGAAAGCTTTTGTTTTTAAAAAATTTGTGAATAATTTTATTGAAAATGCAAAAAATAAAAATTTTATTGTCAAACCATTTAAATATGATGAATCACATTATAATAATATTATGGAGTCAAGAACGAAAATTGAAACTGAAGTTATAAGACAAGAAACATTTTTAAGAAGAATGTGTTTAGCTGCTTTTTCAGATGTATTTATTGCATTTATTCATATTAATATTTTACGTGTTTTTTGTGAATCAGTTTTAAGATTTGGTGTACCTCCTAATTTTGCTTCCTTTAGTATTCGAATAAATGGCGAAAGCAAAGAAAAAAAAGTTCGAAAAAAATTATATGATATATTTTCTACTACTGATTCGATCGGAAAAAATTATCTTAAACGCTCCGATGAAAATGATGAAGAAATATATCCATATGTCTCTGTTTCATTTAAAATATAACAATACACAAAGCGAACAATACTTAACCTGTATTTTTTTTTTTTTTCACGAACCATTTAAATGTTATATATGTTTAGAAATAAAAGCGCACTATCGCGTTTTTATTAATATGTTGATTTGTTTTAATGATAGTGGAAAAATATAACTGACAAATAATGCGAACAAAATAGTGTATTCATTGTTTATGTATATTTTTGTTTAAGCCGATAACCAGATTACTTTCGAAGGTTATAGCACAGATGAGAAAACAGACATATACAAATATTAACGCTATCCAAGTTAGTTATTCTTTATTTTTTCGAACCAGAAATAAACTTAAATTGTGATCACTGCTCAAGGTTACAATATACTTAAAACAGAAAATATTAAATAATAAATTTATTCTAAATATAATTCAAATAAAGTCATAGCATATAATATGAAGGGACATAGACATGCAAAACTATGCATATAGTATGCATGATGCCTTTTTATTATACTCCCAAATTTGCAACATTGAATTTGTGTTACATATAATAAAATTAAAAATGTTGTACCCCCATCTTTCGGCTAGTTTTTAAAGAGCCAATATTATTGTGGGCGATGAAAATATTTTACGGTTTATTTTTATTTTATTTTATTTTTATTTTTTTTTCTTTAATTTTGCATGAGATCGTGTATTTCATTTGAAATATTATTGTTTGTTTTTTTCTCCATGCCATTTTGACTGTTTTCTTAATTTAAAAGAAATGCGAAAAATAAAATTGAACGAAAAGAATATACAAATAGTTCAAATCATTCGATGGAATTATCCATCCTTTTCTTTCTTTCCCTTTTCTTTCATTTATTTTCCTCTTTTTTGCTGACCCTCCTTAACTGTTCATGCTCTTTCCTATATAATACACAATTTTTAAGGAAGCTAAATAAATTTGGGTAATATATTATTATTATTTTTTAAAGCATTTATGAAAATTTTTTATTGGAATATCAGGAAAATATACTTTTTATTTTTTGAATTTTTTGCAAATGTGTAAGTGTGCAATGTGCTTATGCATACGTAGCAGCAGAACAAAAATGTGCCATTACCAAAGTGTTTTCATTTTTTTTAAATATTCATTTTTGGGGGGTTAAAGAAAAGAAAAAAAAAGCATATTATAAGAACATAATAATAAATTTTGATTTAATAAATATACAGCTTTTTCAAAATTTTAAATTTGTTCTTAAAAATAATAATTTAAAAAAATATTTGGAAAAAACAAGCGGTGTAATGTTTACACCTATCTTATAAAAATTATTTCATGGCTATTTATTCCAAAAACAGACGAATACCAATTTGAAAAAAAAATATAAAAATAAAAATAGCTAAATACAAAAAAAGAGAAAGAAAGGGATGACTAAAAATATAAAAAAAATGAAATAAGTGTATAACACAAAAACAAAATAATACAGCTTTGATAGTTTATCGTATAGTAAATATATGTTAATACATATTTGCCATAACCCGTATATATAGTACAGATATCCCCTATTTATGCAATGCTTCAGAGGTATTATCAAAGTGAAGAAAAGGATGGATCCATCCGAACGCATTACTTTAAAAAAATTGAAACAGAAAAAATAAGTAAGAGCTTGTTGGATTTGGAAAACATGTTTCAAGTTGAAGACATATTTTTAGACATGTATATAAATGAAAAGGAAAAAAATAATTTTGATTTTTATATAAATAATATATTAGATGATTTTAATAGTAATAATAATTTAGAAAAATGGGCAAACATTGATATTAGTAATGTATATAATTATATTATATATGACAATAAATATTTTAATGATATAATAACTGATAAGAAGGGATATTTAATATTAAAATTAAAATATACGAATGAAAATAAAATTATCACTTCTTATTTTAAAGTTAATTGTCGAAATGCTCAATGGGACAACGAAAAAAAAGTATGGCATATACCTTTATTTTATATTTTTGAAATATCAAAATTAACAATATTTTTAGGAGGAACAGTTAGTGATCTTGTTCTTTATTATTTATGCAAACTATTTCATCACTTTTCGAGTATAAAAAATGTGCATAACAATAATGGAGGTAATAAGCCAACTGATTTAGAGCAAGGGAAAATAGACAATGGTGATAAAAATGGAAAAAATAGCGATTTGAAAAATGATGGAAACAATGAAAATCCTGAGAAAAAAGAAGACATAAATAAAAAAATGACTAGCCAAAATGATGATAAAAAAGCTGAAGAAAAAGAGGAATATAACTTTGAAGCTTTTATTAAAAAAAATAAAACACAATTTATTAAATATATAAAAAATGTAAATATTTTTAAAATAGAACATATAATAATAAATAATGTTGTAAAAAGTGATACATTAAATATAAAAATATTACCATATAATGAAGAAGTTATTAAAAAAATAAAAGAAACTAATTTATTTCATTGGGATAAAGAACAAAACATTTGGCTAGTCAAAAAAAAATTTTTTAAAACTTTTTATGCCAGTGTAATAAAATTTTTTGATTATAAAATATGTTCATACTATGATTTTTTTAAATTTTCAAAACAAAAGCTAGTTGATGGTGATTTAGGAAAAATAAATATGAACAGTTCAGGTGAACAGAAAGAAATAATAAAAAAAAGAAATTATGATAATTCCAAAAGTAATATATCACAAGAAATTATAAGTAAAAAAAAAAAGACAAATGATAAAATGTGTAAACTTAAGGTATATTATGAAGATAGTGCTTCTTCTTATTCTGATGAATTACAACCAAATGTTGACGCAAGTTATTATGAAGGTAGAGAGTTAGTAAATACAATTAAATTAGTTGGTGCTGCAAATAATTATTACAAAGAAATCATATATAATAAATTAAATAAAATAAAAAAATTTAAACCTCCAAATTATACATATGATCCAAAAGGGTGTATTACAAAAAGTGGAGCAGGAACTAAAGGAATAGAAATATATGATTTACCAAGTGATATAAACGAATGGAATAAAATTAGTTTTTGTATAGTTCCCAATGATCATAAAAAAAATTTAGATTTATATGATCCAAAAATTTTGTGTAGTTTAGTTAGTGATGTTTATATGCTTAAAGAAAATGCTGTTGATATTATTTTAAAAAAATATAATAAATGGCCAGAATATAGTGATGTATTTTGGAATAACATATGTGCAGAAAATGAGTTTATAGTCAATAATAAAAGTTTTAACACAAGACAAAAGCTAGCTCATGATCGGTTATTTAATAAGCAATATTTTTATATTTTTAATATTGATAGTATTAAACAATCAAATTATTATGATCCCCTATTTTTGTGTAAAACATTAATTAAATTAGGAGAAGGAATCTTAGTATCAGATCCAATTGATGCAGATTATGTTATTATACATAATTCAGAAGATTCAAATGCAATTAATTTTTATACTTCTTTACAAGAAACATATAAAAATCAAAAAAAAAAAAAAAAAAAACTTCCTTTATTTGTTACTCCGAATTTTATATATGATTGTATTTTGAATTATTCAGTGTCTTATCCCTCAAAAAGTAAAAATCACTTTTGCTTTTAGTTTAAAAAAATATGTCTGCATAAATTAATTTTTGCCTATCCGTTTTTTTACATTAAAATATACATGAATAGCTGTTGCTATATTTTCCTGTTGGAAACAAAAACTTTTTAAGTATATATTTTTTTTTAATTTTCAAAAAAATAGATTATAATTTTATTTTGGTTAGCTTTTTATTTAAAATGAAAAATGTTATAGTAAAGGAGTTAATTATAAAAACTCAAACAAAAGGGTTAAGAAAAAAAACTAAAAAATTAATAAATTTACAACACAACAGTGATTACAAATAAGCAAATTTATTGTATATGCATATTATATAGGAATGTAAACAAATATGTGTGTATCTCTATAGATACTTTTTTATAATTAACTTTTTTTCCAGTAATAAATTTATCTTGATTACACACACATGCACAAAAAAAAATATTTTAAATGATAGCCATATTTTGAATATAACTTAAAATTTCATTGCAGCATTTTATTTCATGATCATAGTTCCAAGAATGTAACTTAATTAAATAGCTATTATTTTCAATATTCTTTAAACCTAAAAAATTTTTATAAGATCCATTTGAATAATGCATTTCTTCCACAAAAGAAATATTATTAATTTTTGAACATGTAACTTTTATTTTATTTTTTAAATTGTTAATAATATATAATTTATCTTTTTCTATATATTCATATCCTTTTTGTGTTTCACAAAGTTTATTATTTGGGTTTTCCGTTTTATCATCAAATGTTTTTTCCAATTGCAAGCATTGGTTAGCTTTTTCATTTTGTGGTGATTTATTAAGTATAGTATTATTTTTATCGTTTACCATTTCGTGATTTATGTCATTTTGGACAGTCTTATTTTTTAAGGGCAATTTTTCATATTCTCGATTTTCACCTGAACAAATTTGATTAACCTCATTATGGTTAATATAACAGTTTTCACTATTCAAATTAATAAAAGAGGATTGATCAATTTTATTTTGTTTTTCTAAAGCTATGTAAACTTCTCTTGAAGCATATGAATCGTTAGCTGCATAAATGATTTGATTTTCGTTTAAATTTTTAGATAACCAATTGGATAGTCTAAATTCTTTATCTAGGTGTTTTTTTAAATATTTTTTTACTAAATTTTGTAAAGAAGGTGGATATATATAATTATCAATAGAATAATTATATAAATCAAATACATTATTAATTTCTATATTTTTGCTTAAAAACATATCTTGATCATTTTTTATATCATGACATACTTTAATTATTTTATCATTTTCTAAAATAGTTTTAACAGACAAAGGGATATCCCCTTTTAAATTATTAATATTAAAAACAAAACATATATCATTTGAGCATAATTGAATTAAGCATAGTTTTTTATTTTCTATTATTTTTCTTGGCTTATCAATATAGCTACCTGTTTGTATAGATCTTAAGTTGCCCTTTAATGTGTGTTCATTCTTACTAGGAGCTATAAAAGTATCGCCACAGCAATCAGTGTTATCATTTGATGTCTCAGCATGTTTATTATTCGAGTTTGTGTTTTTACTTTTTTTTATACATGCTTGATCGGAAATTAAATTGGGTATTTTTTTATGTGTTTCTTTATTTAATATTATATTGGATATTTCTTCTATTGTTTTTTTTTTTCGATTTTTTGACAAATATTCATAATTATTAGAATTTTCATCAAAGTTAATCATAAATTCTGTATCAAACCCTAGAACATTACTGTTAAGGTATTTTAAAATATCCTTATTATATTTCTCAGCATTTTCTTCATTTACGTAAATAATATTACCAGGGAATTTTAACGAAACTAGCTGAGCTGCATTCTCAATTTTCGCAAATTTCTGACTAATATGAAATTCTACAGGCACACTTGAAAACGTTTTTTTCAAAATGTGCAACATTTTACATAAAAAATTAATTAATCAATCATTGCCATTTGGTTTTTCGAAACAATTGATAAAAGAAATTTTTGTAGATATTTTATTTTCAAAAAAAACCCTATAACATAAATATTACTAAGTACAGCTAGCTAAATTTCCAAAAAAAAAAAAAAAAAAAAAAAAAAAAATATTATATGCTCTCTATATATGCATATATCAAATGAGGTGCCCCATTCCTATGGTCGGTAATTAGAACATTTGAAATAAAAGAAATACCAGTTACATAACTTAAAATTGTATATTTTTCAAATTAAAAGAAAGATAAATAGGAATACATAAAATAGTTTATAAAAAATTATGTGAGATATAATATAAATTACAGTATAGCTGTATGGTATATAATAGCTTGTTAAAAAGAACGAACGAACGAACGAACGAGCGAACAGAATTTTACTAAAATATTTATAATGGCAAAACTAACAAATTGATAAATGGTCTTTCCAAATTTTGCACACAATAAAAAAAATACACGTTTTTTTGTTCCTTTTGATAATATATACAATTAATCTTTGTCTCTCTTTCTTTTTTCCCCTCTACCTATTTCTTTACGTTATTTCTTGATTTTTACTGTTCTAGACGATTACATAAAGAATTAAAATAAGAAGGAAAAAAGTTTGTAAACAATATGAATAATATTTTACTATTATATCATACACCGGTATTTAAATTATTGTTGAATTATTTGTTTTAAAATTATGTAGCCATGGGGTTGATATATGTAGCAATACTACAACACGTGTGAGAGAAAAAAAATAAATGAAATGGCAAAACGTTTAAAATAAAAATTATGTGTAAAATAAATTAAAAGGATATATTTATTTTTTAAAACCATGTCCTTCGATAATACGTTTTTATATTTGTATATAAATACATACACATGTATGTTATATATATAATACAAGGGGAGTATAATAAATTTTATGGGGATATAAATTAATTTATGGTATTATACGCGTATCGTTTTGTATGCGAACAGAATTAATAACGTATACTTGTATTGTGTTTATTTTATTATATATAATATATTTTTTCAAAGATTTTGGCCACATAATGTATGTATACAAACGTCCAAGCATTCTGTATATATGTGTATAATTTATGTTTCTTATAAATTTCTTTACGTTAAAATTTGCTTACTATTATTTACTTATACAATTATTTTCTTAATTAATCTTTTATATTTTAAGGACATTTTTTATTTTATTATTTTTTATATTATATTTTATTTTACACAACTTATGAACAATACAAAAGTATATATATATACAATTTAAAAATACAACTATAAGATATACATATAGTTGTTAGTATACTCATTCTTATTCAATCTTATTTTTATAAAGTGCGTTTAGCACCAAAATAAGGCAAATAAAAAATATGATATACCAAAACATATTATCAATGGATAATTGTATATAATATATTATATATGTTCCTGTATTGTGTGTATTTTTTACATGCACATGAATTGTTATGTGTGCATTTGTCAAATTATTTTACATATATATATATTTATTTTCCCTCGTGGATAATTTGTTAATTTGGGTTTACTTAGTGTGCATCCCTTTTGAAAAGTGTATGTGTGTAATTAAAAATGAATTTAAAAAAAGGGAAAATAAAAAAATAAGAGAGAAATAAAAAATAAGAGCGAAATAAAAAATAAAAAGAAAAGATAAGAAAGGAAAACAAATTAATAAAATTTTTTACAGTAACTATTTCATGGTTAAAAATGTGACAATTTTAGTTTTATATAATAATACACACCAAAAAATAATATACTAAGCTAAGAAAAAATATAATTATATATATATGGAATACATTAAGTGTTTATTTTAAATGGAAATCCAAATAAACTTCCAATTAAGGCCCTCCCTTTAGTTTACTTCCATATAAATCGGGCTTTGTTTTTGAGGCCATATTATATTTTTTTTATTTTTACACGGCCTAATAATTATACTTGTCTTATAGCTATTTTCGACTGCTTACAAATTATTATTTTTGTTCGTTGGTTAAATAAAATCGAGCCTTGTGTTGTATATTGTTTTGGTTTTTGCAACAGGTTTTTTTTTAAAATTTATAGTATAAAAAATGCCTAGCGATAACAATTGTTTTTATAATATAAACCTGAGTATTCACAAAATATTCAACCCCAGATATAGTGCCCCGAATAAAATTAGTGATGAAAGTAGACCAGCAAATAAGAAAAGAAGATGTACAGTATCATATATAAATGAAAGGACAGTAAGCCAAAAATTTAATAATGATTATTTAAATTATAATTTTAATAATTCAATAACCAAAAGAAGAAAATGTTCTCCCAATTTAGCATACCCTAATAAAAAATATTCACCCCTTATGAGTAGAAGAGAATTAAGAAATAGTGTCAATCAGAGTATAAAAAAGAGTGAAGCTTTAAGATCTATAGTTAGTGAAACGATTCAAAAGAAAAAAACAGAAACATGTGGAAATAAAGATAATGAAAACTTTTATAATATAAATAAAAAAAAATATTATCTTAGTCGATATTCTGAGGATAACAATTCAAGTGGTATAGAAAATGTTAAGGATGTTCGAGATAAAAAAAATATTAAATTATATTTATCTGGAAATAGAACACAAGGAAATAATCAAATGGGTTCAGGAATAAATCTAAATGAATCATATATTATGAGTAGTCTAGCTCAAAGTGAAAATTGTTATAAAAATAAAAATATGGATAGTTTAAATACGTTTAGAGAGAATCTTCCAATTTATGTTAATTCTCAATCCACGTTTTCTAGTTTCAATTTTGATAGAGAAATCGAAAATAAATATGTAAAAAAAATATTGCAGGATAATTGCCAAACAGTGGACAACGATCAATCGAAACAAAATGAAAAGCATAACATAATTCAAAACCAATGTCTAATCAAAAATAAATATTCATATATCACAGATATGAATCCTATTGAAAAGCAGGAATTAGAAGATAATAATAACAATGAACAAGTTAAAAAAAATAAATATATATCAATAAATAGTAACAATAATAGAAGCTTAATAGGTAGTAACCATAATGATAAACCAAATAGAAACACTATAACTAATTCTTTAAAAAGAAGACATAGTATTCAATTTGAAAAAGAACATGAAAAATATAATTATTCAGATTCAATCTATGTTAACAAAAGATTTAAAGAAACCGATAAAAATAATAAAAGTAGTACACGTAGACATAGTGATGTTATTGGTTCGAATTCTATAAATGGTATATATATGAATAATATGAGAAATTCTGTTAACTTTCAAAATAATATGGATCCTAATATGGCTAGACAATATAATGCATCTAATAATTCACATAATTTCAAAAATATAGATGTTAATAAAAATGCACAGGAGCATAATGAAGAAAAGCCATGGTTTAAAAATTGTTTTCTCAAAAATGATGGCATTTTTGACAATCATCAAGGGATAAGAAAACGTAAGTTAATTTTTTTATTTCATTGGTTAAGGTAGTACATTTGTTTCTTTCCATTTTTCATATCGTCTTTCCATCTTTCATATCTTCATTACATTTTCCATTTTCTTTTTAGAAAAAATTGACACAGCAAATTCGAATGGGCATGATGAACCCACTTTGAAAAATGATGCAGAGTACCTATTTAGCACCGAATTTTTTAAAGACGTATATTCAAATATTCAAAGAAAGGGAGAATTAAATTTTATTGATGAACTATTAGAAAAAGATACTGAATATTATATTAGTAAAAGTAAATTAAATAAAATTGTTGAAAATGCAAAAAATAAAGAAACAAAATATCATTATATAGATAGACTATTTTTGTATAGACATGCAAAGCATGTAGTAGGAGATAAAGAATATGAAGCATATAAAAATAAATGTCGATCTAAACAAAAATATTTAGATGTCCCTTTTCCAAATTTATCAGAAATTATGAATCTTCATCCTATTAGCGATTTAGATGAAATTGATGATAGTGACGAATTTTATGGAGCAGAAGTGAAACTGCTTGAAGATTTTTATTCCAAGCCTTCTAAGACAAAGGACAATACTAAGATATGTACACTCTTTAATAAGAATAAGGATATTGAAAATAAGATAGTAATAAAGAAGCGACCCCCAGTAAGTAAGCCTGATGATCTATATGTATTAGGAACTAGAGAAAAATTAATAAGTTTAATGAATAAAATGAAAAGAGAAAAAGATTCATTTTTTGAACAAATTTTAGATGCACCAGATTTTTCTAAACTATTAGAACCCGTACATTCAGTTAATGAAAGCTTTTTATTATCACATCAATTATTCAATCTTCAACATGCTGCCCAATTTGGACCTGTTGTTTATCTTATCAAAACAGAAGATGAAAAATATATTTATAGAGCTATTGAGGTAAGTAAATTATATGAAGATAAGGTTAAATCAATTCTTGACAACAAAAAACAAAATAGTGATAATAAGGAACGAAATGATGGCTATGATTGTTATTCAAATGAAAGATATCCATTCTTACATGAGCTAGATGTAAAATATTATCTCAAAATCCCAATGAGTACAGGATGGAATCATTTCTGCTATTTGAAGAATCAACATAATGTTCTTTTTTTCAGGAGACCTAAAAATCCATCATCTCTACAATAGTAACACATTATGTAACATAAATCCTGGTTCACCTTTTCTTTACATATAGATATAATATTTTATCTTTGTTTTTCATTTGGTTTACACTTGTGTTTACACGTTATACTCACCTATTGTTTTATTTACTTACAAACCAGACACAGATATGTGTCATATTGTTTTAGGCGCATTTTACTGTTTGGCTAATGAATTGCATAATCTGATAATAATTATAAATTTTCAGTATGTATTTTTCCTATGCCTATGTTTGCAATCGTAGTTGTAATTATCACAAGCATGTAAGCAAAATATATTACACACTATTTTTACTCATACAAAATATTCAAATTAATAGAAAACAGTGTTCTTAGGAACGTACCCACTAATATGTATTCATATTCATATTCTTATTCATGTTCATGTTCTTATTCATGTTCATATTCTTATTCATATTCTTATTCATATTCATATGCATTTACATTTTCATTTGCATCTAAATCTGGTTACCCTTTCGTGTATCGTATGGAGTACCATTGTTTTTTTGCTTTGCTACCATTTTTTAATTTTTTTCGAACCATAAACATTGACAAATATTAATTGAGATTAATATATTATACAAATGTATGTACTGTTAGAGGTATAAAAATTAAAAAAAGAAAATAGGAAGACATGAGGATATGTCAAATATAATAAAACGGGTGACGTATAAACAGGTACCACTTAAGGTGATACTAAATATTTTTCCTATGCATGCGTATTCATTTTATTGTCAAATAAAACGGATCCACAAGCATATTCAAATAGTAAACTAAACATATGGGTAGTTCAAATAAGGCCAAACAAGTATATAATAAAAATAGACAATATATACATTATAGGTATAAAAAAAAACGGGGTCACAAATACAGAATATGCTAACCATTTTGGTATCGGTACATTCACGTACTCATGCATGCTTACGAAATTCATATTCATGCAATGCATGACCATAGACATTTACATATGCACACTATGCTCATGCTATTTTATGATTGTAGAAAAGATGAACATATTTATAAGTATAAAAAACTGCCAAAAAATACGGACTCATCTCATTTTGAATTATATTAAAAAATATGAATTTTTTTTGGTTGAAAAGTTGTCTCTATAATGTTGGAAAAGCCAAAGCTCCCAAAATAAGCATAAACTGTGTATATATAGGTCCTCCATTTTTCCAGTTATACTTTTTTTCCAGTGAAATTGTCAATACTGTTATCATTTTTATTGAAGCTATTTTTCCTGTTATAACTTCCTTTGCAAAAGCTGCCATGCATTTCAATATTATTTGCATAACCATTAATACTACTTTGTGAAAATTTATCGGGGCATATCGTTACCTTATTATTACAAAGTGTGTTTTCATTGAGATAGGATTCATTATCTTCCATCCCAACATTGGAATCCCTTTTCTGCTCCATAACACTACCTGAGCAACCTCCATCTACTTTTTGTTTTTCTTCATCCAAAATTTTTACATTGTCATTCTTTTTTAAAAAATTGCCATTATTATTGTTACTTTTATTATTTTTTGAAAGAGGTGAACAATTTTTACCATTAGAAATAACATATGAATCATTATTAAATAAAACATTTCCATTTTTTTTTGAATTTTGTTTAAAATATGTTTTTTTATTATAAAAAGAATATCCTTTATTACTTTTTTTTGCACCAACGTAAGGGGAATTATTTGCGTCGGCATTCCCATTTCTATAACATTGCCAATTGTCCATATTGCCACTATCTATTCCTACTTTTTTATTTGTACAATTGTCTTTACCATTTTTATGCATCATCAAATTGTCTCCTTCATTAATCGTTATGTTGCTCGAATTTCTACCGTCTGATCTATTTTTTTTTATTAAATTTTTTTTATAATTATTATTTATCATGTTCCCATATTTTCTATTTCTACTATATGTTTCAGTACCATTTTTAACTTCCTTTTTATTGCTTTCTTTAAAATTGCTTTCTTTAAAATTGCTTTCACCGGTGCTTACCTCGTTCACCATATTGCTTACTACATCTTTAGGCATGTTGCTCCCAATGTTCGGTTCCATCGTGTTTGCCTCATTTTCAATCCCCTTACAATCGTTTTTTTCGTCTCTTTGCTTATTGTAGTTTAATTTTTCATTTTTTGTTTCCCTAGAAGTGGTAATTGCCCTATTATCATTGGCATCTTTATTACTTTCCATATTTGTAAAACTATTATATATATTATACTTTTTAACAATCGGATGTTTTTCTTCACCTTCATCAGTATTTTTGTGATTGATCCATATTTTTTTCACATTCTTTTTCATATTATTTGGTGAATATTTTCGACGTATATCCATATAATTATTATCAAAACGATAGTTTGTCTTCATTTTGTAATTGTTACGATAGTTGAATGTGCCATTCCAGTTTTTCGTATAATTGTCATGACCATAGTTGATAGAATTTCCCTTCCCACCATATTTGGCTGTACAATTCATATCATTTCCATTACCCCGTGAGTTACGATGAAAATTTGTACCACTTCCATTGTTGCTACTTTTGTTATGATTAATATAATTATCATTGCCAATGAAAGCAGAAGTACTAGCTACATTTTCATAATTATTTATACCAGAACATTTTGTATTAAAAAAATAACCACTATTCTCTTGATCTCCATTTTGGTTCATATTATTTAAATGGGTTTTATTAACACTACCACTAGAGTTGCACACATTTTTGTTTACCTCATAGTAGCGGTTATTAACATTTTTACTATTGCTATTCCCCTCGGCAGAGTAATTGTAACTTTTATAATAGTATGATGTGGTATTACAACTATATGGAGCATTAGTATAATTGTCACAGCTACCGAAATTGGTTGAACTATTAAAGTTATAATTGTTACAAAAATTGTTATTTCCTCCATTCCCAGCATATGGTGATATATACATAGGATCACTCTCATTGTTCGTTTTGTTGTTTGTTTCTTTGTGTGTATCAAAATTATGAGTGTTTAATGGATCGCCTGGAAAAGATGCCGCCCCTATGTATTGGCTTGAATGCTTTCCTTCCCAACTTTTGTTCCCATTAGTATTTGAATTTGCAACATTACTAAATTTGTTATAATACAAATTCGTATTAAAGTCAATGCCTATATTGTTACAATAATTTACGTTATTTGTATTACTATTGTTCTGGCTATTTTTTAAATATATATTATTATTTACATTCATATTTTTTTTATTTTCCGGATTTTCTGCATAACCATTATTAACACGATTAATATCTGTATTATTCATATAAGCCATATTCTTGTCAATAGACTCGCTTTCTATCGCTAAACACTTTTTTAAACAATCCTTTTCACTATAACTAATGTTCGATTTTTTTGAATTTGATTTTTTTTGATGATGAGAATCATTCATGTCGTCTATCATAAAGCTAATGTTATTGTCTCTATCGCAATTGATGCTTAAGTCTTCTTTGTTATGACATTGTTGAGGCAGATCGTTATTATTTTTTCGATTTTCGCTATATTCTCTGTGGCTTATTATATCATCCTTTTCGCACACCTTAGCGTCAATGCTATTTACACATTTTTTCATCTTCAATGCAGTACGCTTAGTTTTGGCGTCCGAGCAAATACTAACTAAATCGAAATGCGTGGTATCTTTTTCATTGATATTACTTTTATTGTTTATTTTGTATTTTTTTTCTCCCAAATTTTGTTCTTCATTATATATAGAAAGAAACGTATTTTGTGTTTTAACAGTATAACCGCAATTAAACTCCCCATTAAAGTTGTATAAAGTGCGACTAATCAAATCTTCTGCTTTTTTTAAAGAGGTATGCTTATTTATAATGCTGCCCCCACATTTGTTTTCATAACTGATAGGGTTATCAAAATGGGGCGCAGTATTCGCAGCATATGCAACATTGCTTTGGGTTGAACTCTCGTAATTTGGTGCACATTTATCTGGTTTAACATTGTAACGGTATGATACTTCCTTTGGGTTTTCTAAATTATTATTTATACTCGATGAGCAAGTCATTACATGTGGTAAACTTATTTTTAATTCTGTTTGACCAATTTCTTTATGCACATATTTATCTAGAATAGTTTTTTCAGCTTCATCATCACACGAAAACAGAGTTTCTTCATCATTTATATTGCTGTCACAATTAAATATATATTTATTTAATATGGCTCTAAATTTTTCATCATTCACTGACTGCATACAATTTGACATATGAGGCTTGGTCATAGATACTTCTAAATTTTTAATATAATTATCTTTACAATTATATATGCTTTCTGATTGAGATCTATTATGCATACTGCGCTGTCTTTGAGTTATTTCTGTGCCATCACAAATTTCATTTTCTCCAACATTATTATCTCTCATTTTTGGAAATGAAAGTGTTTTATTTGTTTTATTTGATTTGGGTTCATTGTTCGAAGTAATATTTTTCACATTTTTTAAAATATTTTTTCGTTTTTTTCGATTTTTCCGTTTTTTCTCATTTGCATAAATAACCTCTTTTTTCTTCATGCCTACAAAATTATCTCCCGATTTAACTAAAGAACAACAGGATTTATTTGTATAAGAATTGATATTTTTTTTACCAGTTCTATAACAAACATTGTTTTCTTTAAAATATGGCAATTCTGATTTATAGCAGTTCAATGTTTCATTTTGTATGGATCCCAATTTTTTACTACCAACACTGACATTGCTATTATTTATACTGGCAGGCTTATTAAAAAAAGTGTTTACACTTTCATTTCCAACACATCCAAACTGAATACGAGGTTCTTCAGTTTTATTCAGTGCACTTTTACCATCGGATGAGCATATCATAGTCGTACTTTGAGTTGATTCTTTGTTTATGTCAAATACTGTATAATCATTTCCTATACCGGAGCAAATAGTAAATATACCTTTCCCATTATTAGTATCATCATTTTTTTCCAAAAATAAAGCATCATTATCATTGCATTTATTTTCAGAAATGTCCAAAGTATCTATTTTTATAGGATTCATTTCATTTTGTTTTTTATTTGTATTCAAAGAAATATTTTTCATCCTCGCAATGTCCATTTTATTTTTATAAAATTTCGAATTTTTTCTTTTATTTAAATTATATAAGGAAGTATTATTATTTTTTAAAGTAGACACACAAATATTGTCATCCATATTGATGGGACTATTATTTTGATTGCCATTTTCCTCTCCATTATTAGCTAAAATTGGGGCATTCTTAGAAATTTTTTCTAATTGGCATTCTATACTTTTTGTGGATTGGGGAAGGATATTTACTTTGATGCCTTCTTCTTTTTCATTCTCATGTTCGTTGGGTTCGTTAATCGTATTTACGTTGTTTTGTTTATTATTATTACTATTATAAGAATCGGAATACTGATTTTTACTAACTTGCCCCTTTTTTTCATTTATCACAAGTTCGTTATCTTTTAATTTTGAATTACAAATATTGTCATCCAAAACATTGATGTCACCATTTTCTAAAACCTTTATATCTACTTTGTTGTTTTCCAATTTTTTGTCTTTTTCATCAATGAAACCTAAGTCCATGGTACAATTTTCTCTATCTTTATATGCTTCACTAGCTTTACAATCAATGCCTAATTTTTTGTAATAATAATTAGTATTATAGCTACCACTGTTGTTATCATATGATATGTGCTTCCTTCTGAAATACCTCGTGTTTATGTTATTACGATAATTAAAATTGTATGAATTGTTATAATACTTAATTGGGGTATTTTTTTTTCCATAATTATTTTTGTTAAATACAAACTTTGAATCGTTTCCATTCTCTTCATGATTGGCATCAGGATATTGGCAATTACTATTAATGTTCGTTTGGGTATAATTATAAGAATTTCTACTATTACTACCATTATTATTGCCACTATTTGTTTGAACCCCCTTTGCTACATTTTCGTCTAACTTAGCAATAGTATTCGTTTTTTCCGTTACACATTCTTCACTTGTTTGTATATCTATTTTGTCCTTTTGATAATCGAAAGTATCCCAAATGGGCTCGTTCTGTGCCGTCATATTATTTTTTTCGTTTTTTTCAGCATCATTATTTTGTTCTTTATTTTGACAATTGGCATTATTTTTATTCAAATCAAAACCCATACTTTTGTCTTTATCGCAGCATACTTCACTATTCACCCCAACATCATCAAGCATATTTTTTTTGCTGTTAACAAATAAATCAAAACTATTTTTAGTATTATTATACCCATTAATACATAAATTATAATCGTTACTATTACTTGTAGCATTATAAATGTTTCCATTAAATTTTATATTACTTGGGGTATCACATTTTATATTTTCACTTTTGCTAGCAATATTTTTTCCTATTATATTAGGGGCGTTATAATTGGAAGTACTATTTCTGCTTTTAGTATATCCACTATTAACATGATTATTTCTGTAACTAAATGAATTATTCCCAGTGTCATTATTGTATCTTGTGTAGTTATAATTTCCGGGATTGTTATAACTCTCATTAAAATATGTATGGCCTTTATTATTATTCGAATTATAGGAATAATTATTTTTACAATTATTTTTATATCGGGTATAATTTTTTTTCTTTTTTTCTACAAAGATATTTTCATTTTCAGGTGGAATAATTTGATTTTCTACATTGCAACCATTATCATTATTTTGGGGTGGCACCGATGAAATGAAGTTATTTTTACGCACCCTATTATTCCCTTTTTTCATCATATTTTGGTGGCTATTTTTTTTATCAATATCTTTAAATTTTTTATTATTTAATTCATTTTCAGCTGTAACATTAATTTGTGATTTATCAAACTCGTTTTTATGTTTGGAGGGTAATAATTCATTTCCCATTGTTTTGTATTCATTAGTGTTGTCTACATTATTATAATACCAATTGTTATTGTTCTGATTATTTCGCCTATTGAATTTTTCATAACCAATCCCATCTTTGAAAATGTTGTTATTGTTATTGTTATTGTTATTATAATTTTTACTTCTTCCTATATAGTCCTGTTCGTTTTCATTATTATAATGCATTTTATGATACCTGTTGTTCATATTTTTGTTGTAATACATTTTCCGTGAGTTATAATTTCCATTACAGTTACTAAATGTGTAGTTATTATAACTTAAATAATCGACTAAATTATTTTGATTATCTCGAATATATTTGTAATTGTTATTGCTACTATGGAACGGTTTTTCTTTATTTGTTTTCATATGATTTTCTGAATTCGGGGTATAATATAGACCATTTAAGTTCTCCTTATTTTTATTATGCTTAGATTCTTTTGCTCTGAAATTATGCATAATTCTTAATTTTTATTTAAACAAAATAAAATTCATACACACGAAAAAATAAAGATATAAACAAATTAGCCAAACGCATGGAAATATAAGACAAATTTAAAAAACATATTATTGTAGTAAATTATTTCGTATACATGCAAATAAAAAATTTTATACACATATATAGGCTATGGTGAATGTATAAACTATCTAATTGTTGCTAATATCATTTTGTAGACTGTGTTCTCACACATACACATATACTGTTCTTGTTTTGCTACGTAAAACAAATATTATATATCTATATGCATTTTTTTAAAATATTTTGTTGTAAAAACACCAAAAATAAAAATAAAACAAAAAATACTTAATGTATATAAAGGCACATAAACATAAATTGTATGCAATATGAAGCAATTGACACAAGAATGCTTAAGAAACACACATATTTATAATAACATGTTAGCATGTAAACGTAAAACACAAAACAATATAATGAGAATATAAAAAAAATATAAATGGTGTATAAGCTCTATATTATGTATACATATTTAAAAAATGAAATATTCAACGAATACATATAATTTACTAGAAAAAATTATATATATATGTTTTATAAGTATGCTTATTTTTGTATCTCCATTGTATGCATTATTTATATACATTTTTTATAGAATAACTATAGGCACTGGCTAATAATATTTAAGTATTCTTACATTTTTCACAATCCTAACGCAAAAAAAATAAATAAAAATAAACTAATCAAACATAATAATTACATTGCGTATAATAAGATATGAATAGCATAACAATTCTATATTTGCATACTTTTATTTTGTTAGCATATTTTTTTCTTTGGAAACATATATACACATTTTATGTACATATAAACATACATGTAGCAATATGTGTTAAATGCCGACAATATTTTACATATTTAAATATAATTGTGAGAATAAAATATATTGACGCACACTTAATGATGGAAATAAACGAATGAATTAATAAATAAAAGATAAAAAATTGGACAATGGAAAATTATAAGGAAAAACAGAAAAAAAATAAAATAAATATAATTAATGTGTCAAATTAATTTATAATATGCTTCAACAAATATGGTTCTTTTTTTTTCTTACATTTTCATTTATCTTTCCCAAATATGATCCATTTATTTAGTGTAACATTTTGGCAATTGTTGTTTGGAAAACATGTAGAGATAAATACATAGAAAGCAAATATGCAACTTCAAATAATTAAGTATGAAATGTATATGTAAAATTAATACACATATATATAGTATCCATAAATGAATTTAAGAACGATATAGTTCTTGGTAAAATACAATTCTGCACATGTTGGCTTATGATTAAAATAACTTAATAAATATAAAGGGGAAATAAAATTAATGAATAATCTATATGCCCATAAAAAATAATTACTAGAAATAAATAATAATAAAATATATAAAGAACAAAGCATGTATTATTTTTGTATATTTACATTAATAATACACACACACTTTTTCGCTTTTTTAAATAATTTTTTCAACGTCAAGTATTTTAAAATTTAACATTACAATAATATAATACTTCATAAATGAGTAATTCACAAAATAATTAAATTAATAAGAGATATTTAAAAATTAAGATAATTTAAAAATTTTTATGTTATAAATCGTATTTAATTTGCTACAATATTTTTAGTTGTAAATTATACAGCAAAATGCCTTTCCACACACTTATGGTTTGTGCTTATTTTTTTTTTGTGGAAATATGAAGCTTTATAAAATAAATAATTGTTCTGAACAGGCAATAATTTTTTTTATTTTCTATATATAGTTAGCTGTAAATTTCACTATTTATAAGCTTCTCTATGAGTATAATATATACATAAAAAACATGTTAATAAAAAATATAGGTCTTATAAAATAAATGATTATAGCTATTTTAATTTTTTTCCTTAAATTTTATGTCATGGTCATATTTTTTTTCTTTCAATTTTAGCTAATCCTATATATATAGCATTTCCAAAATTATTTTGGCATATTCCCCATTTTCCTCAAAAAAGTTAATAACAGAATATTCGGTATTTTATTTTTTTTTGTTGTGCTATCACTGTTGTATTATCTTCACTTAAAAAATAACCATTTATAAAATATATTTTTTAAAGTGTCTTTTTTCAAAAAATTGCCCTTTATTTTATTAATTGAAATAAAAATTGTGAAATATACCATATTAATTTGCTTTCTTAATATTATAATTTTCCACAAAAATATGTACAAATTTAGACACATATTTGTATACAATGCAAATATGAGCTATATGCAATAAATATTGTAATCAAATAAGCGATGGAAAAATGATATAATAAGACATAATCATAAGTTTGTATTTTATTAGTATTCATTGTATTTGTTCTACATAATTAAATACATTAAAAAGAAAATATATAAATACTTAAAAACCGATTAACAATTGCCTGTTTATAATCTTATACTTAAGTGCTATCCAAGTAAATGCATTTCATTCCGTTTTGTTTACACTAATTAATGATGACAAACATGCAGACCCTTTATATATGCATTATGTACATTATTATGGGCAAATATTTTTTGATTATTTTATTACAGTGTAAATACATTTAATATTTTGTATGCATTTGCATATAATTTATACCCAAAGAAAGAAAAATGTAAATCGCTCATATATATACTATGAAACAACAGTAGTAATAAAAAATCATCGTTGTTTCTGCTGAAATATTTTATATTGATAATATGAGCATGAATATGTAATGATAACTTATGTTGAACCAGTTTAATATAATTCATTATTTTTATGGAATATTAAATATGCGTATATGTATATATGGTGAAAAAGAAAGACAACTTATGTGGCAATTGACCCATAAATGGACATTGAATTTTCCAAAAGGAAATCATAAAAACAAAAAGTATACATATATATCTTCCCATTGGGAATAATAACAATTAGCCATAAGCATATCCCCGTAATATAATATCTTAAGAACCCATTAAAAAATATGTATGGCTAGTAGAACAATGTGGGTACATTATATAGACTCAATGCTTTTTATTTCTTTTTTTCTATAGATATACTTTAAAGCTGCTACAAAATTTTAATAGTAATACATTTTAGGGTATAAGAAAATGCTACAATGTGCAAAACGAAAAATTAAGTAAACTCATAAACTTATTAAGAGGTGAAAATTCATACGAATATTTTCTATATATCTAATTTTCATTAAAATAATATTTCTTTAAAAAGAAAATTTGATATATACAATAGGAAAAATAAATAAAAAATGTATTTAAATTAGATAAATTCGTATCGGGATTCTATAAAAAAAATAAATATTGTAACAAACGGGAACGAAAAAAAATATATATATTTATAAATATAATAAAAAACATAATAATTAAAAAAATTATATATGGCAAATGATGAAAACTATAATTTGGATGTGATAATTTTTAAGTTAAAAACAAAAGGGGAAATAAAAAACAGTTTAAGTATTACAAATAAAGCAAGGGAAAAAGGAATATAATGAAACAAAGTACCAATAATAATAATTCCAGTATAATATGAAAAATAAATTTTAAGGAGTTTCAATTTTTAAAATAATAAAACAAATAGGAGATTGTTTCTTGGCTATATATGTGCGCATTATCAAATAACAATAACATGATATCTTATTTTGTTTTATATATCAGGAAACATAACTAGAAATGAATAAAAAATGAATCACATATTTTCATTTGATAGCAATTTGAATAACATATTTTTAGGGGATTATTTAGAAAAGTCCGAAAATAGTTGTGAATATTGTACAAAAAGAAAAAGAATATGCAGATGCGATACCATGAAAAGGGAGCTCGGAAGGTAGGTCTAATAAAACAAATAAAAAGAAGGATATGAAAAATTAATGGAAAACAATATATATACATTTATGCATATTTCAATTTGAACTTGTGTGTATATCTTTATATTTACATGTATAAGCATATATATGAATTTAATGCGTCAGTCTGCATTCATCACTATATGAAAAAATATGTATTGTTCATTCTCATAAAAATATATGCATCCATACTTACTTATTTATTTTTCTGAACGTTGCAGCGAGCGGACAAAAGATATCGACGATTTTTTGAATTTGAAGAAATACTATGACGAAATTTGCGAAAAAATTGTAGACAAATATAAAGATGTTGTGAATCGTTTTGAATATGATAAAGATATAGTTATGTATATAAAAAAAAATAAAATAAATGATGAAATAGAATGTGAAGATTGGCTATATTTTTATGAATTATTAAAAGAAAGAAAAGTTTTAGAAAAATGTATTGATTTGAAACAAAATAAAGAGATAATATCGCTTAATAGTTTTCATTTAGATGAGCAAGCAAATTTCATAAGTTGCTTAAATTATTATATTAAGGTAAATAAGTATCATAATATTCATCATAATTGGATGGGGATGAGTATAAACCCATTCAATGAATATGCAAATAATAATTATAATCCAAGTGTATGTACTAATATTCAAACAAATGAATTTAATAAGGTTAATAATATAAATGATAAAATTTTTAATGACGATTGTAATGTGTATAATATAGAAGAAAATGAAAAAATACACAATATTATATCGCCAGGTGATTTAAAAAATGTTCACCCTTTATATTATTACTCGTACATACAAGATAATGAAAAATGGTTATCTGGTATTAACAATTCAGGTAATATTCTTCATTTAGAAAATATAGATTATGTATGGAATAAAACAGTTCGAGAAGATAGTAATAAAATAAAATTATTTCATTTAATAACAGCAAATTGTGTTAAAAATAATGATATGGATTATAATAAAATAAAAACAAAAAAAGAATATAATGAGAATGATATAAATGTTAATATAGAAATTGAAAGAGTTTTATGTATAAGCCAATTAGTTTGTGCATTAGGTATGATGAATATTGGTGGTTATTTTGTTATGAAAATTAAGTTATCTTTTGATAATTTTTTATTATCAGTTTTTTCTATTTTATCTATTTGTTTTAAAAAATTGGAAGTATATAGGCCATCATGCTGTTATTTAAGAAATATTATTTTTGTAATAGGGGTTCATTTTAATGGTATAACGTCTATATTTTTATCAAGTTTGAAAAATTGTGTAGAAGAATCACAAAAAGAATTAATAAATTTAGTAAACTCCACAAGGAATGGAGATTATTCTAAAGAAAAATCAGATAATACCGAGATGAAAAATAAGAAAATGAAAACAAACAATAATAGTGTGTCTTCTGATATTTCTCCTACTACTAAAAATGAAAGTAATAAATTTTTAAACCATAGCCTAATACCCAGAAAATGGATAAAGAGTAGTTTTTTTCAAGAGTATAAAAATTGTATTAACCATTTTATTGATTATCTTATTTATCATTTAAAAAAATGTATAAATTTATCTAATATAAATTTGATAAAAAAAAATATAGAGAATACGAAAAATACTTATATATCTCAGTTTTTTGAAGAACATAAAATTGTAGATATTCTGAAAAAAGATAAATTAGTGCATAAATTGCTTGACCATATTTATTATGAAAACAATTTAGACGAAAAAAATAATAAATTTAACGATTTCGGAGAAAAAGATGATGAAATCGATTTTATCCTACCAAATAATTTATTAGAAAATTCTGAACAAGAAATATTTTTTAGTAATAAATTTTTTTCGAAAATAAAAAATACTATTCTTCATTATCAATTAGAAGAAAAAGGAATATATTTTAAAAATAATTATAACATAAATATATATTGTAATAATAATAACATCGAAAATTATAGGAAAAACATTACATCATTATTAAAAAAAATTAAATTCAAAAGTGTAACCAATATTAATAAAGCAACGGAATTATTCCAATTAGATCAAGCCATTTTAAAAAAAAGAATATTTTTAAGAGATAAAGGCTTGTTCTCAAATCATGAAATGGAATTTATAAATTTATTAAAAAAACAAGCATATTTTACAAATAAAAATTGGTTTAAATGTTATTTACAAAATGATATATTAAATTTTGAAAATCCATTTTATTCACCTAAAACTTTATTTAAAGACCTTCTAAAATGTAGATATTATATATATTACAAAAATTGTGATATACATATAAACAGTTTTAAGCAAATATTAAAACAATACGAGCCAATAACTACTTCTTATATTCATTATGAATTATATTCAAGTGTTATTGATTGTTTATTTGTTTTAAAAAATTGTGCAGGATTTGATATATTTAAAGACTCGAGCTTTATACAAAATTTTTTAGTTATAAGTACGGAAAATTGTATTTTTAATTTTTTTACAAAATTTCAAACTGGATATCATGTAGCATTGGAAAGTAATGACCCAAATTCAATAAATTCGAATTATCCTAACTCAGGTATGTTCCTTTTTTAAATTATTCTCCTTGTGTGTGTGTGTGTGTGCAAATTCGTTATAAACGAATTTTCACCTGATTTGTTCATGTAATTGTAAAAATTATACAATTTTTTCCTGACATGTCAGAAATATATGTGATATTTGTATTTGATGCATTAACGTACATAATTATAAAAGACGTAACAACTATTTTTCCTTATCCTGTTTTTCTTAGGAACTGAAGGAGACACAGATGATTATGTAATTCATGTGAATGTAGGGAATATGTACGAAAAGAGACAATCCTATAAATTATTTAGTGAACTGTTAATTCAGAAATTAAAAAATAAAAATGTATGTTCCTTTATATATATTGATTTGAACACGATTTTTCCAAATTATGTTCATCTCGTTGAGAAAGAAATAAAAGTAAAAAATTATTTTATTTCGAGTTTAATAATAGCTTTTAATTATTTAAAGAAAGAAGGAAATATGATAATACGGTTAAGTAGCGTATTAACATTTTTTACAGTAGGGTTAGTATATATATTATTTTGTTGTTTTGAAAAGGTAAGTTTTTTTGTTCCACCATCATGTGATGATATAAATCTTGATTTTTATATTTACTGTTTTAATTTTAATGAAAATTATATATACCGTCATTATATCCAATATATATGGGATGCTGTAATATGTAATCAGCATATAAATGAAAAATTTAATAGTAAAGAAATGGGGGCAAATACGAATACTAGTAAATCTATAGAGGCTGGATCAAAAAAAAGAAAAAGTGATATATACTTTTCAATTCCTCTATATTTTGTCATGAATAAACATTTTGTACAATTTATTAAAAAATTTAATTCATTTTATATTAAAAATCATATAAATATATGTTTGAATTTTATAAAAGAGCCAAAATATTTTAACCACCATAAATCAATGATAAAGTCATTATTAACAAATTTTTTTAAAGCATATATTTTATGTGATGATTCATATGAAAAAATATATAAATCGATAACAATACAGTATAATATATTTCACAAAAAGGAGGACATTTCAGATGATGAAGACGAAGATGAAGAAGATGACAAAATTGATAAACATGAAAATTTTAATAATAATTTAGAAGATGGGCCTGGGAATAATAACTTTAAACATTTATTCGATTTGAGAGATAAAAAGAAAAATGATATTTGGGAAGTGAATAGATATGAAAATTCTTCTGGAGAATCGGATTATTCATTGATTTATGAATATAAAAATGTACCTAGTGAAGTATCCATCTCAGAAACAGCATGGGATAGTCCTTAGCCTCTTATAGAATCGAGACAAATCCGTCATTTTGATTTTGCATTATTTACACAATGTATAGTTGTATATGTATCGATTTATGCACATATGTTTTTTAATTGTTATATAAAAGTGGCTTGCCATGGAAAATGAGAATTTTCCATACTGTACTTGTCATATATATATTTTTCTATATATAAAAACTATTAAAATTTTTTGTATCTTTGATATGGTAAAATGTTAAATTTTTCTTTCACCATACTGTTATCATTTTAATATAACACTAGTATTACTAATGGTGATGCTAGTATAATATCGATTTAGAATACAAAAAGTTAGTCTTGTATATAGCAAGTTTGACTAGCCAATCATTATATATTCCACTTGAACGGGAATATAAAAAGTTTCTACATGCTATTAAAAGTGCTTGCCATATATACCATACACATGTAGATATATGATCCCTATTTATCTACATATTTGGTAAGCTACCCAATAAACAAAAATAAAACATCAAAATGTTTAATCGTCAAACTAATAAATATAATATAAAACAGTAAAAGATGTATATACTTCTTCTACCATTCATATTGTTAAGAATTTTGAATGGCCGACCACATCCCATTTTTTCTGCGTATTATATAATACACTTTATGCAAAAAAAAGGGAATTTTTTTTTTCTATTCTATGTATCGAAATAGGTTTTATGCATCCTTCGATTATATATTTTTTTCTATCACATTCATATAAATATTTCTATACCAATTTTTATTGATATATCTCATCATTTTGTTGATTTTTTTTTTTATAAAAATCGAAGCTACCCTTTTAAGCTTACAATTTGTTCAGCTTTTATGTGCTTGGAATTATATGTTTGAAAATTTGAATTAAGAAAAAGCTTATCAAAATTTTGAACTTTGTAAAATTTATAATTTCACAAAACTCAGCAAATGAATGAATAATTTGAGAAAGGATTTCGAATAAAAGGGGGATGGCAATAAATTTGTGTAGAATATTGCGAAGAAGTAATAAAAAATGGGGAAACGAATGGAAAGGTAATAGAAATTTAAATTTAAGCTTAAACAAGAATGATAACGAATTTGGAGAAACTAATGAAACATTTGATGAGCCATTAAAAGAGAATGAAGGATATCCATCTTATATTCAACCAAGTGAAAATAAAACAAACTGGTCAGAAAATTGGAGAAACGAAAATGAGAAAAAAAAAAAATATAATTTTTCTATATCTGAAAATTATGCATATAATGTACCATATAATTATAAAATTGTCATACCCCCATCAAAAAAAAAAACAAAAGAAACGGATGAAAGAGAAATAAAAGAAGAATATAGTAGAGACGTAAGTAATGAGTTAACTTATACAGACTATTGTGGATTTCGAAATCCAACTTTAGAAACTTTTGATAATTATAGGTATTGGCAAGACACTGGATTTAAAAAATTTATGAATAGAATTTTTCCAATTAAAATACCAGAACATAAAAAAATAAATCCATTATTAAGAGAATATATTTACTTCTTACATTCTTTAGACCCGTTTCGATTTACATTTAAAAAATTGAGTGAAAGATATTTTTTTTCAGAGAATTGTATAAAAGCAATATATAAAGAAGAAAGTGTAAAAAGATTCTTAGAAGAAAATCAATTATGTGATGATAAAACCAAAAGAATATCCAAAAAAGAAGCAGTATTAAAAATAAAAGAATTAATTTATTCGAAAAAAATTGGATATAAAGATATTGGAGATTATGAAAATATAAAAAATGAAGATGATGAATTTCAAGGATATAAAAATACTTTTGATCAAATTAACAGACAAGTTATACAAGTTGAATCTATTTCAGCATTTCCTTTACCTGATAGACGAAATCCAGTTCCTAAAAGAGTCGATGTTGATATACCTGTATTTAATTCAGCTAATGTAAAAATTATGAATTGGATAAATCCTAATGATAAAGTCATATTTTGAGCTAGCCAAAAAAGAAGAAATATATACCTTCATTTTTTTTTATTCTATAAAAATAGGATAATAGTAGTAAAATCTGTTGTGAATTTACACACACATATGTTGGTCTAAAATTTTGTTTTCTGTATAAACGACGGTTATACTTTGCCTGCGTTAGACTGCATCCATATTTATGCATAGTTATTTCCATTTTTTATGTTTATTTTTTGGTGTGCATATATATATGTCTCTTTATTTGCGGCATTAATTTTTTTTAAATTTTTCGTTACAAAGTTTTGTAAAAAACGGCGCGTAATACTACCCACAACTCTTAATATAATTATTTGTTTATATTTCCCTTCATTTTGTATGTACATATTTTTTGTGTGTACATAATATAATGAATAAAAATACAACGGAAAAATATATTTACTCGAATTAAGTGATATTATACCAAATATTGTAGTGTATATATTTTTTTACAACTGGTGACAAAAAATACAAATTTTTTTACCACCTTTGCACATTTTTTTAGCGTTGAAAATTATTATTAAATTTGGTGACATATTTTAATTAAAAAAAAAAAATAAAATAATTTAAGGAAAACGATTTTCCTTTTTTTCGTCTATTCTCCATAATAGAAAATGTTACTCTGATTTTTTTTTGCTATTACATTATTACATAAAATGAAATGGTTTTGGAAGCACATATTTTTTTTTCTCTTACTCTTTGGAATTGTGTACACTAAGGAAGACAGTGGAATTAAAAAAAGGACCCGCAATTTTAGAAGTAAATATAAACACAGAAATGAGTTAAACAAGTTCGATAAATTAAACAAGTTCGATAAATTAAACAAATTAAACAAGTTAAACAACTTAAATAATGACGCACCAAAGAACTTTTTGCAACTAAAGTCGGCCCACATATATAACCCATCCTTAGCGTATAGAGGTTAAGATTTAAAACAATTTGCCTGCACATAAAGTGGGTGCACACATACGTATAGAACAAGCGTAATGCAGACTTCTTTTATTTGAAAAAAAACCTTTTATATATACAAACAAATTTTATGAAAACATTTTTTTTTGCAGATTTTTTTACAAACAATGCTATGGGTACATCAACGATTTATTATTCCCGATTGATGTGGGGCGGTGTCATATTTCTGGTTATGTTTTTACTTGTAAGCAGTATAGGAGTATATTTATATGTTGATAATTTGGAAAACAGTTACTCAAAAAGTAGACATAGGGATAATCCAGTTAATTATTATAATGTGAATCCCATTATACCATACCCATAATCAAATGTGTACATATGCATGTATACTATTTGTAAATACAAAATTGTACGTAATGAAAGTTTTTTTAAAATATTTTATATTTTTTGAAAAATGGATGTGAAAAAAAATAAAATAATAGTATGATCTATAAAAAGTTTCCAATGATTGACATAGCAATGTCTATGAAAAGTATGGTAATGATCATGTATTTTTTATTATTCGTATTTGAAAATATTCTAAATACATACAAACAAATTTCGTATTTATATTTTTGCTTAAATTGTATTTGAATGCTTTTTTAGTTCACCACACATTTTTGATGATTTTATGTTTTATGTTTTATGTTTCATGTTTTATGTTTTTATTTTTATTTTTATTTTTTTTGTTTCCATTTTAATCTTCTTATTTACTAACCATTGAAGGTTCAAAAAGGAAAAAAATAAACCGATTGCATTTTTTTAAACACATTTGTACTAGCGTTTATGTGCATTTCTTCATGAGCACGCCAAGGTATTACATTAAAAAATATTATTTAAAAAAAGTAAGATAAAAATTAAAAGATATGATATGGTTAAATGTCTTAAGTTACACAAAAAATATATTGTAGCTTGTTTACAATTTTTATTTTACAAAAAGTATCATTAAGCATACATAATAATAAGTTAAAAAAAATATTTTAAAGGAATAAAACAATTTACAGGAATAATACCATATAAAATATCACCATGGCTAGCCATCCAAGTAATTTCATCAATTAAGTTCTTTATTTATTATGAAATAATGCATAAAATGTGTATATGTTTTTAATTAAACTAACATAATGATGCATTCCCTGCTTACACACCTTAAGTGAAAGTACTTAAAAGTGTGCAAACTCAACCTTTCGTTTGTTTAAATTCGTGTGTATAGCCATAAAACAAAGCATGATTACTATTTCATATATTTTATTTCATACTTTTTTTAAGGCTTAAATTTGAAGGATAACCAATGGGAAGTGTGCAATTACAAAAATGAAAAAATAATAAAATTAGAAAAAGTTGAACTTAACAATTCTGTAAACATATATAATTGTGAAAATACAACATTTAAAATTGAAAATCCAAAATTCAAATCATTACAAATTCAAAAATGTGGAAAATGTAATATCGTTTTAAATAATTTAATTTCGTCTATTGAAATAATAGATTGTAAAAAAATAAAAATTCAAGTTTTAGGAAAATGTTCATCAATCTCTATAGATAAATGTATAGGAGTTGAAATATATTTATCAAAGGAAAATACCGAGTCCGAATTTACTACTGCCTTATCTTCTGAAATGAATGTTCATTTTGAAAAAGACGGAGAATGGCAAGAGATTACAATCCCAGAACAATATCAACATACCTTATGTGAAGGTAAATTAAACACAAGGGTTTCAGATTTATATAAATATTAAAAAGGAAGAAAAATATTTCATATATATCATTTTTTACAAGACTTAAAACCTTTTTATTGATAGCTTTAAAAAAATTAGCTACTCATAATGAATATATATAGCTAGCTATTTTTTTATTGTATATTATAAATATTAATTTTTTTTTTTTTTTTATAACTCAAACAGTTTATGATCATAGTTGCGATATGTGACTATTAAATATTTTTTACCTGTTTATACAGTTTACATTTTTTACGTGAAAAAGTTCGTTCTCTTTTTCAACTGCCAGTATATGTGGGTCGGTTAAAGGAAAGCAATGATATGCTTTTCGAAAAAAATAAAATCATGTAGTAATAATAATGTAGTAGTAATAATGCAGTAGTGATATACAAAATATGCATAACGCATTGCATATCTCTGAGAAAAGGAACACAATTTTTGTTTGGCCATTTACTCTACGTATTGTGCGCTTATTTTTCCAGTCATACGTACTATGCATATATGGGAAAATTTTCCGAAAATACGGTGACGTCGTTTAATAGTATGAAATGTGATATATCACACCAGTTTATAAATTAAGAAAATATTTTTAAGTTTTTCATGCGTTTACATGTTAGTATAAGAAAATTGTAGAAAAGTTTTATAATAATTGAAAAAAATATACACAAACCCAAAGCTATATATGTTTGTAGAAAATTATTTTATTTCGTTAAAGAAAGCAAGTTTTATATACCCTATGGTATGAAAAAAAAAAAAATATTTATATACGTATAATATTTTGTAGGAACAGTTATAATAATTGAAATGCCATAACATAAAGCTTAATAATAATATTTACAGTTTTAATTACATTATATAAATAATACGTTGTATAAATTATTCGCAAAAAGCTTATTATGCTTTAAACATAAATGGAAAACGGCTCTCAGCCATTTCAGTGAAATACTTTTATTTTTTTTTACGTAGCTTACTGAATATATATTATTACGATTTAGCTAAATAGCCAAACGATATATTCAATATACGTTGAAAATACAAAAATGAGGTTTTTAAAAAATGTTGTAAGCAAATGTGAAGTTGGAAATGTGTTGAATAAGAGTCATATAAAGCCAAATCAGAAATTATCGAAAGTAAGGGAAATATGTAATATAGCACAGAATAGTAAAACAAACTTTCAAATTTACAATAATTTTGGTGTTTTTTTTCAACGAAATGTAGCTACTAATGTTTTAGAAAAAAAAAACGATTTTTCTGTAGAGGAACAAATGTCCAATGATGAAGTGATTCGATTTTTTGAGGATAATAAAAATATGAATATAGATAAATTATATAATTTAATTAAAAATATCAGTAGACAAAAAATTGATGAACGAAGAAAAATTGTAGAAAATGAAAAATTTTTTAATATCCTTGAAGAAATAGAAAATCGTATTAATATTATGAATACTCGATATTTATGTAATTTTTCATTACGATTAGTTAGTATATCTATCAATAATGAAGAAATCAAAAAATTATTAACAAAAATTAGCGAACATTTATTAAAAAAAGTAAATGTAAGTCCTCGTGATTTAGTTGGAACATGTTATGCTTTAAGTTTATGTAATAATATGAATGAATATTTTTTTGAGCATATTAAAAAAGAAACTATTGCTAACATAGATGCTTACACACCTACATTATTAACCCAATTATTAGAAAGTATGAGATTATCTCAAAATTTAGATGTTGAACTAACCAATTTAATAGTTGAAAAAATGTGTGAAGAAATTGATCGATTCACTACTAAAGATGTAACATTAGCTTTAAAAACTTTATCTATGGCTGGTATTCCACGTGGATTTTTAATTCGTCGTTTGTGCAATCTTGTTTTTGATAATATATCTCATTTTCATTATTCCGCACTAGTTAATATTATATATAATTTAACTAAGCTAAAATTTACAACAGCAAATCATATAGACGTAATATATAAAAATGTGGAAGAACATTTATATAACTGTAATGTTAATACATTATCTGAATTATTATATACATTTTATATGAACGATATAAATGATGAAAATAAAATAAAAAAAATTTTTGAAAATATTAATTACAACAATTTTAATACAGCAAAAACTGCAGTTATCATTGATTTTATACATGCAGCAACTTATTATAATAGTTATATAGAAAAAGAAAAACTTTTAAATTTAATTGATATATTATTCAAAAGAAATGTTCCCAAATCATTAACTTTAATTGCAAAAATAAGAGAACCTATATATTTTCTTTCAGAAAATTCAACGTTTAAATATGACATAAATAATATTTCTCCCTCTTGGTTAAATGCAATGAATGATTTTTTAAGAATAGATCATGAAAAATTACAAGCCCTTAAAACTTTTCATGAAGTACAAAACGTTTTAAATTCAGTTGCTCCAAACTTTAAATTAAATTTTGTTCCTCTGCAAATTACTAATTCCTATTCTGTCGATTTTATCGAAAATGAAAAAAAAATTATTATAGATCTTGACACAATTGTTAGACATACATCTTTTCAAATTAAACACAAATATTTCGAAGACTTAGGATATAAAACAGCTAAGATACATTTCTGGAAATGGCGAAAATGTAGATCCGAAAAGGAACAACAAAATTATTTGTGTGATATTTTATATTCTGTTACAGATCAAAAGAAAAATGCTGAAGATACAGGTGAAAATTAATACACATATCGAAATGCAAAAAATGTAGACCCCCAAAATTATCATGTAATAATGATAAATAATTAAGATAATAATTAATTTTTTTTTATTTTATTCTTATTTTTCCTTGTTTAAACAAAATTAAAATTTTTTTTATTATTTTCCATCATCTATATAACACTAATATTCATATATAAATGTTTATATTATCTGACATTTGGAAATAATTTCGTTTTTTTTATTTTATTAATAATCTTATAAAATTTTAACACATTCATCCAAAATAAAACAATAAAATTTTTTGCTAATGCTTATGCATATTTCTGTATGCCAAATCAGCTAGCCATTATTCATATTTTTTTTTTTTTTTTTTTTTTTTTTTACTACCCATTATATATGCAAAATCGCTAGCTAAATATAATGGTTTTAAAAAAATATAAAGGAAATACTTTATAGTATCATTTGATAGTTGTGTGTGTGTGTAAAACAAAGGGGCATATAATTTTGTTACTTATGTAACTAAACAAAAAAATTAATTAATACACAAAAAAATAAAAAAATTATGATAAGTATAAAAAATAAAACATATTAAAGATCTTTGTTGTCGTCCTTGGTCTCCTTATGAAATGATAAGTTTTGTGAAAAAGAATAGTCTTTTAAATCTGGAGGTTTGTATTTAAATCTACTTGTTTCATTAAAAATTTTAAAATACTCTAATACTTTGATATAATTTGTTGGTTTTTGTGTGTCATCTTGTTGGCTTATTGATGACAAGCATTGTAAATATCGCGTACCTTCAATTTTACACTTGGAAAATGTATGTGGATATTTTCTTAAGCAATTGATAAATTTTCCCCATAAACTATCACAAGGATTTTTTTCGGAATCCCTTTTATGTTTTTTTTGGATTTTGTGTAAAATTTCTTTCCCTTGCCACCACTCGATTAAGGGAAAATGCTTTTGTAACTTAGCCACTGGAAAGAGTAACTCGTTATTTCGTTTTTTACTATAGCTCATTTATTAATGTAGGAAAAAAAAAACATAAAAGTTGGCAAATTGAAAAATGGAACATTAAATAAAATTATATGAAACACAATTTTGGAAATATAGCTACACAAAGGATATATACATATTTTTTTTATGTAGCTTGTGACTCTCTTAACAATTTTAAACTCATTTTATATGCAAAAAAAAAATTTATTTTTTATGTGTATTTTTCTTTTCATACCATCATATAATATTGCTATATTGTATATATTACATTTTTATTAAAATTGTTTTAATTACATTAATTTTATTGTGTTTATTTTTGTTTAAGTCTAGCTATTTTTTTTTTCTTTTTTGTTTTAAATAAAGAAACCCCTTGCTTATGCTGCTTTATTTATTAATACATAAAATGAAAGAACCAGTAAGCTAATTCTAAGTAGTTTTGTAGCTTTAAAAATATAGCGATACAAAAATAAGCTATATAGCTATATGTGTATCACTAAATATGGTACAGCATATTATTTATTGCATGCATATTTTACGTTTACTTTTTTAAATTAATTATTACATTATTATGCATATATAAATATATATTTTTTTTTTTCATTTCAAATTATATTTAATTTTTATTTTTTATTCATAAAAGTTTTACTTTTATTTAATTAAAATGGCAAAACATTTTTAAGTATCTTTGGATATGTGAATATATTTCACATTTATCCTTCTTATTTTTTTATGAAACGAATATAATTAATACTTACATTTTTATAGTTATATTATTTATAAAGTTATATTAATAATTATGTACATACATATGTATTGATATATTTTTGTAAATAATGTAAAGAATGTTTAAACGCCAATGAAATATTAAATCCTTGTAGTAGTACCAATGAGGCGAAGTTATTATTTCAAGGGAATTTCAAGCATTATGAGAAAAATGGGGGCGTCGAAGATATAATAGCCTATAAATTTTGTCACAGTAGAAATAAATGAAAATTTATGTTGTGCATGAAAAATGTTTAAATAGGGAAGAATCCGGGATGGTATAAAGAAATAAAAAAGAGTGACACAAAATGGTTTGAAGTTTTGAATATTTTCAGAACGATGTGCAATTATAGTGAAAATCGAGTAGTACTACTACTGGATGCCTCAAGCTATGATTAGAAGTCAACCTTCCCCCACCTGCTTCCTTAATAACGATATGCAGAATCCTGAGCATGGGCAATACTGAAATTATATGGCGGATTAATACTGTTCATGATTTTTTATGCCTGGATGAAATGTGCATATATATATTTAATTTTCAGATTTAACACAATAATGTTACTTGCAGAAAATATACAGAAAATTTTGTTTTCAAGATTTTCATTTCTTCTGTCAGGAAAGTCCCCGAGATAAACAATTAATTTATTAAAAGTTTCCAGGAAAGCTAATAACTTAATTAGTTATTCATCTTGTAATTTTCCTATATAAGAATTTTATATTCTTCATAAGGGATTATATATGAAATAGCGAGTTCAATGTAGCATGTGTTATTTTTTTAATAACATCACAGAATGGGGCTTATAGTATGTTAAATCTGAACGTAATATGTATATGCCATTGCCTTTGCCATACATATGCGGGTCCACGCGAATGTATATGTATATGTATACATATATGTGCACCAGCGTGGGCAGAACGACTGTTTTTTTTTACGTCGGCAATATTTTGCCGTGTTTATTTTGCATTTTTTTGCCGTTTTATGCTTTTACCTTTTTTTAGTACAATAGACTCATAATTTGATAAAAAAATTATTCATCATTATTCATATGGTTATCCTTTTGGGAGGATAAGAATGAACATCATACATTGAGCACGCAATGTCGTGTGGAGAATATGTTCGCATTTATCAACTACTTAAACATAAGTAGTTAATTTTTATGGGGTCTTGCTATGAAAAATGGTTAGAACTAATTTCAGGACGTAAAAATTATAAAAAAATTATAAAAAAAATAAAACAAAACTAAAAACATTAATATAAAATGTTTATTTAAAAAAAATAGTGAAATTAACATTCATGTATAATTTCAAATAAACAAAATAAATGACGATAAATGAGGAATAAAATAAATTATACAAATTTAGGGAAGATATAAATCAAATTTGTAATGTGTGTAAAGGTTATGAATATCCATTTTTTTTTTTAATTTTTTTCGTATTTTTTAAAGAACGAATTTAAAATAATCTGGAAGTATATAATCATGAGACTAGATAGAGATATTTGATTTCTCTAAATTAGTATATATGAAAATTTGGTTCAACAAAATGGTTAAATTATTTATTGTAAAAAATAATAAGGAATTTAAATTGGGTATAATAGATTTGAAATGTCTATGAATTTTGTCAATTTTGTGTGTATGCTAAAAATATTATGAACAAGTCAGGCTTGAATTTGATTTTGTTCTGAACTTTCTGCCTCAATATTTTTTTCATAATTTCTAGTATATAAAATGCTTAATGGTAAAAACATAACAATAAAGCAAATAGCTAATAGTATTGATATGGTGGTTGGATCATTTTTATTTTCATTTGAAATTAAAATATTGTCATAAAGCTTTTCACAAAATAAAGAAAACATACCACCAAATAAGCTTGTTATACCTACAAGTTTTCCAAAAACAACTGAAGGGAAAGCTCTTGATAAAAAGCAATATATTTGGCTAGTATATATACTAGCTACACACATATATAAAAATACAGAAATAACTCCTGCGACTTGATGTTGAATTAAAGCTGTTAAATGCATAAGAGCTGAGCATGCATTCATAAGAATTATAATAATTGCAGCACCATATTTATTTATAAATCGCCCAAATATAATACATGGGATAAATGATAGTGGCATTAAAATGTTAATCATATTTATTAACGATTTATTATAACTAAAATATATATCTGTAACCATAGCATAAAATACAGTAGAAATATTAAATAATATAAAATATACGATTACACAAATACTTGGATAGCTTAATAATACTTTAAAGAATAACATAATACTTTGTTTATGAAAATCTTTTCCTTCTATTATATTTTTAGTACGTTCGTTTTTATTTACATTGTTTGAAATATCTGTGTTTCCATTTTGAATTGAACGTGGTTGCATTTCTACATCACTAGCCGATCCGATTTGTTCTACCGTCGTTTTATCTGATCCTTGTCCATTTTCTAAATAATAATCTAAGCCTTTAAATGGTTTTACAGGTAATAAAAATAATGCAATTAATAAACATGGGATTAGTATAGTAAATATATATCCATAACAAATATAATAAAATGGAAGATCTGGATATTTTTTATAAATAAAATTTAATGTAGCTGGGACAGCATAACTTAAAGATGCAGCAGCACCAATCACTGTCATTATAAATGTTGATATATCTGGAAATAAATTTGTAACTGTAAGTATTGGTATAAATGCAGTATCTGCTCCTAACCCTAAAAATACAAAACCAATTAATGTCGTATCTATTTTTGTCGTGTCAATTGATAAAAATATCCATGAGAGTATATTAAATGCTTGTCCAATCATTGCTGTAAATTTGGGCCCAATATGATCATATAAAAATCCACAAAAAACAGACATTGTAAAATGTATAGCTAATGTCATAGGATATAAATTATTTATTTTTTTATATTGTGGTGATAATGTTATATCATCATGTTCACCAATATTTAAATGTTTATATTTTCCAACACTTAATAATAAATTTCGTATTGCTGTCCAATCAAAATATATACATGCTGATGTTGCTGTATATATTAATATTATTATTAGTAAAAAAACTCTATTAATATTAAATGGTGTTTCTTGTTTTGCGCCAGGTAAGTTTGGATTGGATTTAAGGCGCATGCCTTTAAGGAAGTTCAGAACTTTTGTACAATATGATTCGCTCATTTTGAAGTAAATATACTTTTGCTATAAATTTGTTTACTAACTTATTGTAGTGTGTCTATATTTTAAACGGGGGGAATATTATGAAAGTCTTTATATGAAAATCGTCTGAATTTGTAGCCACGAAAGGGAAACTGTATATCTGGCCTGCTCGCTATGCATATATGCACATATATTATATATTTTTTTCAACTGTCATGTGACAGATATTTTATATATAATTATATATAATCGAAATATGTTCAGTAATTGGTAATGCGTTTGTAAAAATGTATCCAGACATGTACCAAATTTAATTAAAAAAAAAAAATAATAAAAGTTGGGGACACCAAATAGCTAACTAATATGTGGACCCAACTCTGTATGTATGATTACTAATAAAATAATATATTTATAAAATTATATAATGAATAAATAAAAACATAAAAAATGTAAATAATGGATAGCAAAATTAGCTGTAAAGGCAAATCTTCATTTTCTGTGTCAAATTAAATTTTTTCAAAAAAAAAAAAAAATAAATATATAGAAAACAACATATATATTTATTTATCACATATGTGTAAATATAATATGTGGCAAAACTTATTCGATTATTTTAAGTTTATATAATTTTAATAAATATTTGAAACGATAAATATTGTATATAACAACAGGACAAAAACATAATATGGTTTATTCCCATATTTATAAATCCATAACATATTTTTGTCCTCTTTTCATATCATTAAAATTGTAATTTTTTTATTATTAATTTATTTATATATATATATTTTTATTTATATGACTGTTTTTTTTGTGGTCTCATTTTAATAATACAAATTTTATTTTTAATTAAAAATTTTATTTTAATACGCCATCAATATATTTATTAAAAAAATTCGGAATATATAACATGTTTATATATTTTCATTTTTTTTTTTTTTTTTTTTTTTTTTTGTAATAATATCCCTTAAAATTTTGTAGGATATATTCGTCTTTTTCCTTAACTTATGTTAAGAAACGATTTGTTCTATACAACTATATTTCCCTGATTATTTTCGGAGCATGTATATTTTCATTTCATCTATAATATAAATTTAACAATTTAAATATTCAAAAAAAACGGCGGTATAATATATATTTCGTTTGTAATAATTCGCAATATTTTCTATAGCACTTAACTATTTCGTAATATATATACTGATGAAAAAGGTAGCAGTCTTTTATAATTTGATACATGAATAATAGTTAAGTTTATTAATTTTGAGGTTTTGGATTTGATTACCCTTCGAGAGTTCGTATTTCATCGTTTAAATGTCTTCGATATGTAAGGAATAAAGGTGGAAAGGTTGATATTAACAAAGCAATAACAACATATGCAAAGGGGTCAGGATTATTTTTATTTAAATCGACAATAAAATAATTATAAATAGGTATATTAAGTAAAGATAATAGACCACTAATCATACTTGTAGTCCCTGCTATTTTTCCAAAATGACATTTAGGAAACATAATTTGTATATAACAATATAATTGGGTAGTATAACATCCTGTAACTATTAAATAACAAAAGGAACTAAGATATGCAAATAATTTTATTTTAATTATTGCAAATATATACATAAATAAACTACTTATTAATAAAAAATATATTATAACTATTATATGAAATTTATTTATTAAAAATCCAAAAGATGCACAAGACAATATAGATAAAGGACCAAATATTTTTAATATAAATTGTATATCTGTATAATCTTTAAAAAATAATTTTGCACATTCATTATAATTAACTAATGATAAATTATATATTGTAAAATAATAACATATACTAATATATTTTAAGGAAAAAAATACACCTATTATTTCATTTAATAAATTTTTTAAACTTAATTTAAATTTTTTCCATTTTTTATTACTGTCTATATGAATTATTATATTTTGAATTTCTAATGGATTTGAATTATTATCTTTTTTTTCATCACCAAATCCATTTTGATAATTCTCTTCTGGTTTGTCTAATACTCCTACAACTTTATCACTCATTCTTAATGATATATTATTATAATATGTTTTACTATTTTCCTTTTTTGTCCCCCTTAAGGATATTATATCTTCCGATGATATTGTTGAATTTCTTTTTTTAATAACCAATTCGTCAAGGGGTGTTAAATATGAGTCACCAAATTTGTCACTGTCTTTTGAAGATATATGTCTACTTATTTTGTTCTCTCTATCAATATTATTGATGCTTGTATCTTTTTGTTTTGCTAGTACTTCATTACTTTTTATTTTACTACGTTGGCTAGTTTGATAAATTTCACTTTCATTTCCATCTTCACTTGGATGTTTACATATGGCATTACTTTTCTTTTCTGAAACTAAATACCCTTCTAACTCTTGAAGTGTATTATTACTTTTCTCTATTTCGAGTGGGGGTTGGGGGCAATTTATATGCTTGAATGGAAGGAAAATAGCTATAATAAAAAAAAATGGAATTAATATAATAAAGCAATATAAAAAACAAATATACTGAAAATATTCTGGATCTTTTTCTTTAGATAGTAAATCAAAAAATATGGGTATACTGAAACTTAATGAAGCACAACAACCTAATATTACAGTATATGTTGTATGATTTTTTGGAAATAAATAAATTAAATTAAGAATTGGTATATATGAAGAATCACAAGATAGACCTAAAAATATTGCACCAATTATTATTGTATTATTTGTTTCTTTTTGTAAACCTATTAAAATCCATGAAATTATATTAAATGTATGACCAATTAATGCTGTAATTTTGGGCCCAAAATAATCAAAAAATATACCAGATATAGCTGACATAATAAAATTCGAACTTATAATAATAGGATATAGTGCTTGAACTTTTTTGTCTTGTTCTTCACAACTATATGGTTTATCGTTGCCATCTTTCGAATTTAATTTTGCACTTACTCCATTGCATTGGTCTATGTACATATTTCCGTGATAAAAAAAATCAGACAATGAAATCCAATTAAAAAATATTCCAACACATGTAGTTATATATAAGCAAAATAATATTAACAAGCAATATTTTTTTTTTAAAGAAAAATTTACTATATCGACTTCTTTTATAAATCTATTTTTTAACGGCTTTTCAGTTTTTATTTCTTCTTTATTATATTTCTCCATTTCTAAAAAAAATTATTTTTCGTTGCGATTGTATCCTTCTTTCGTAACTCTATGTATAATATAGTTGACTGTGCATGATTGTATATATGTTTCGTTCGCATGCCGTATAGATTTTCCAACTTTCTCTTTCAAAGAATTATTATTGGTTTGGGGGATATTACTCACGATTTTTTCCCAATTTGATTTAGACAAATTTATTTACAATACGATCAAATAAATGGAAAGTCTTTTAATAATTTTTTTTAAAAAACAATAATGCACAATAGTTGGAATATATTTTTTGTGCATTTTATACGAATTTTTTTTCGAGCTTTTTTATTTATTTTTTTTAAATAAAAAGACAAAAACTAGGCCTTTTTGAATTGTAAACAAATAATATATTTCCATAATTGTTTTTTAAATCTATATATTTAAAAAAAGAAGAAAAACGCACACATAACAAATTATGCATATACACAGTCGTATAAAGAAAGCATACGCACCTGTATGAACAAACTCGAAAGCTATTAGTATGTATAGCTAGCTATATGAACGCAAATAAAAAAAATAAAATAAAAATAAAACAGTTTTTCCTGAACATGCAATAAATAATTATTGCTGGTAATAATATAGGACATATTTTAACTCAAAAAAAAATGTATTAAAAAAATATTTGCTTCACATATTTTGTGTGCATTTAGGAATATGCATCCCTTAAATATGATTATATTCTTGTGTTTTTAATTTTTCTTATTCATTTTCCCTTCATTTAGGCATATATTTCACTGTATGTTTCATTGAATATATTTTTCCAACTCCTTAATTGATCTAGACTGTAAAATGGAAAACCACGGTATTGCTACAAATTTATAATTATACAAAATATTTAGTACATTATTTCGAAATATCGTTTTTCCATTTTTTAATAATGGCATATCGTTATATATAATTTCATATTTGTTAGGGTCGTTTGATATGTTGTAATGATATATACCATCGATCTCTATTAATAAATATGGATTGCCATTTTTGAAAACTAAAAAATCTACAATTAAACCATGTTTCAATAAATATTCTGATTTGTGCATAATTTTTTTCTTATTGAAATAGCTAGAAATTTTATATTGAAAACTGGATATATTAGTTTGTTTGTTTCCCAATGCAAATTTCCGCTTTATAGATTCTTTTATTATATTAAATGGTATAAAAAAGGTAATAGGCATATTAGTAGTTATTTTATTTAAAACTAAAATATGTTTATTTTTTTTATAATATAAATTTAGGCTAAGCGATATTTGATATATCATATTATATTCCTCGTCTTTTAAGCATTTTTTATATTTAAATATTTTTTTTAATAATATGCACATTTTTAAAAAGGTAATTAAATGGCTTTCAAGGAACCAATTACATAATGATAGTGACCAAACACATTTTAGTATTGTTTTCTCTATATCTTCTTTATTGCATTCATTTGAAAAGCTGCTAAGTGTATTTTTGAATTGGGAACCTTCTATAAGGTATGATTCGTTGCTGCTATAAGCTCGTGTCCCAGAATTAACGTGATAGGCACCCACATCTTTATCAATATTACTATTTCTGTTTACATGATTACTATTTTTGGTATTATTGTTTATATTATTTTCAAATTTCGGAGTGGTACCGAAATTACTCTGAATAGTTGTTTGTACCATATCAAGGTTCTCCAAATTGCTAGCATTTTCTAGGCTTACAGTTTTCGCTTGCTCAATCGATTTTATTTCTTTAAATAAATTATGTATAGCGAAATCAAGTAGTGGTTTGTTTATAATATTAAAATGGTAAGATATATATAGGATAGTACTCAGGTTGTGAATATCAACATTGATAGAAGAAATTAATGCATCCAATAAATAAAGCATTAAGTCTTGATGAAATATATTATTTTTATAATGAGACAAAAATATTTGAACTATTGTTTCTAAATGTATATTTTGTTGGCCTTTTAATTTAAGTATAGACCAGAATTTTTTATAAAAATAGTCGTAATCCTTTTTTGATATATTATTTATACTATTAGAAAGAGCAAATAAAAAATTAGATAAGCCTTGCATTGAATCTATTTCTTTTTTTCTTGAAAATATAACATCTGTAAATTTGTATAAATAATTGAAACATTCTTTTTTTAAAATGGATAATTCTACAGAAGGTTCAATTTCTTTATTAGACGCATTGCTTATGTTAGTAATAGTGTCTTCATTGTAACTACTATTATGTTGTGATTCTACGTTTTCTCGTTTCATAAATTCATCAAATTTATCATTGTGTAAATTATTTTTCTTTGAAGAATCGGAACTAAAGGTGTAAAACAAAAAGTTGTCACTACCATAATATTTTATGCCTCTTTTTTCATACGCCTTAACAATATAACAATAAATAGAATAATAAATCATAATTATTTGTTTAATTTCGACACATTTATTATTTTCTATAATAAAATTAAGTAGGGTATCAAAAATAGTTAAATCATTATAACCTAAAATAAGTAAACTTCTAACTACCAAAATGATATTTGGCATATTTTTTGTATTAAAAAAAATCAAATTATTTTTTTCATTTTTAATAATTTCGTATATAAAAAAGTCAATAAATTTGTCATAATAATAATTAACATTTGCTAAGCTTATTAAAATATCAACAAAATTTCTCATATCATGATTTATATTAAATGTGCATGTATTTGGTGAATAAGAATTATCATTTTTTTTGCTAACCGTATAGTTAATACTATTATTGATACTATCATTTTGGTTGTTTAAGTTGGTTGTATAATTTATTTTAAAAAAAAAACATTCAATTAAAAAGTAATATAAATTTTTGTTAATAATTTTCATTCTTGAAAAGTCTCGAATTAAAGAAGCTATATCTCTTTTTGTTCCATCATAAAGCCATGTATTCCATTTTGCATAACCATTGGAATTAGTCATAGATAGATTATCCAGTTTTTTATTTTGCATTTGTTGGCTTGCACAATTTTGATCATCTAATGAAGCATGATTACATAGTAATACTAAGTTATAGTTACACATTTTGCCATTTACAAAATATACTTGGTCATACATAATTGCATTAATTATAGATGGTATAACATTGTTATTAAAAATTTGAATATTATAATTTACTAATATATTTATATATCTACATAATTCAAAAATAGAAAATTTTGAAATATAATTTTGGTCTTTAAATTTATTTATTAGTATATGGTTAAAGCTATTTTTTATTTCGATACACATATTTTTTTGGCATAATTCAAAAAAATTTATAATTATTTTAATATCTAAAGGTGTTTCATTTAATTTGTTTATTATAAATTTTTGCACATTTAAAAAGTTTGCTTTGAATATATTACATTCAAAAATGTTTAAGTCACCAGGTATAGAATGGTGTATCAGATTGGGGTGGGTATATTCCTTTTGTTTTTTAGGCCATATATTTACACTTTTGCTTCCAATTTTAATAGCAGAGTGTTGTGTGTATGCTTCTATCGATATATTAGTCTCTTTCTCATTTTTTGACAATTTAAATGGGGTAGCATCATTGGTAAATATTTGATCTTTTGGTGATTCATTTGCACAATCTGGATTTGCAACATAACGAAGATAATTATAAAAATTATTAGAATTTAACAACTTAAAATTTTGTATATCTTTAATATGGGTATCATCAAATTTGATGGATAAAATTGAAAAAAGGAATTGCCTTATATCGATGTCGTTATTTTTTTTAGATACTATATTATCATGTTTTATAATTAGATTAGCAATATGAATAAATAGATATTTCAAATTTAAAATAAATTTTCTTTCTATATTTGTTACCTTTTCATAATAATTTATGATTTTACAAAAAGACCAAATAAAACCAATAACATATTTTTCCTTTAGACCAAATAAAATATTTACATTTTTTTGTAAAATAAAAATTATATCAACAAAATTTTGACAAACTAATTGATTATTTCTTATATTTTTGGAACTTTCAATTTTATCTACATTCTTTACACCATTAATTAAATTTATAATTTTATTTTTTAAAATTAATTGATCATCTTTACTTTTTTTATTACTCACATTTGGATTCCCTTTCCCTGACCCATCATAAAAAATCTGTTCATGTAATAAATTTAAATTATCATTTTCTTTCCTACTATAGTAATTGTAATATCTACATAAGTATGGTATTTTGCCTATTGTCGTTTCTGTTCCATTTACATGAGACTTAAACGGTTTTACATTCTTCAAATAATTGTATATGTTTATTTTTTTCATAATATATCATCTTGCATTGTTATTTATTATATTTTTTTAAATTTTTCACATAAAAAATAGTATATCATGGTGATTGTATTTTTCCCAAGTATCATACATATGTATATAAATTTATTTTTATTGATATATATTTATTTGGTTGAGAATATATCAACGCGTATTGTTGGGAAAAGAAGGAAAAGCTTGATTTCTATCCCTTTCATCAAATACTATAAATTATAATTCTGTATATATAGTCAGAAATTCTTTAAAAAATATTTCAAATTATTTCCGATTTTGTGCATGCTTATTTAGCTACCTTTATTACAAAGTATGTATATACCCGATTTGGCTAGCTATTTTTTTCACTTCATTTCGTTAATTTCGCTGGCTTCTTAATAAATGAATTACGCATCCAACTTACAATTTTTTTCATCCTATTTATTTGTACACATATAGATATTCATTGGTTTTAAATTTTGATTTACATTTCTGTTTTTTCCAGATTTATATATCATAACAAATGTGAAAAAAAAAAAATTATGATACGACTAAGCACGGGAAATAAAAAAAGACTACTTTATTTATTAATATATATTTTATTTTTAAAGGGATCTATGAATATTTATATAAAGAAAGCTCGATATTGCTTAAGAGAAAATAATAATATATTTTATATAAAAAATAATATATTTAATTTTTTAAAAAAGGGAAATCGAAATATAACAACATATAATAATATAAAGAGAAACACAACAATGGATTTTTGTGAAGTAGATTTAGATGAGTTTTGTTATAAGCAATTTGATAAAACAAATAAATCATGTTCTCATATCCCATATGATAAAAATGAATTTATTAATAAGGTAAATGAACTTATAAAGGATAAAAAAATAAAAGTAGTACCTGGTTATGCAAGTTTTTGCAAACACATATTTGTAGAAAATTTTACTGATGCAACAATTGATGCAATTGAAATAAATAGTAATAATCGAGCATTGATAAAAACAGATTATATATCAAGAAGGGATACAGAATTACCTGTCCTTATTAGATGGATATCAAAAAAAGATGTTAAAGAAAATATGAAAGCAAAATATTTAGATTTAATTTTATATTCACGTGAGCAAATAGAAAAAGAAAATCAAGAAACAAATAATATACCAAAAGTAAAATCAACTTGTTTATATTCAATAATTTCTATTAAGCCACAAAATGAAGATTATGAATTACCTATGACACCAATCACTATGCTCCGAAATACGTTAATAACCGAAGGGGGTAGTGGAGTTAGTTTAAACAGAGAGAAGTACCTTGAATCTGTTAAGTATTGGAGGAATCACGTCTCTATATTTGATAATTAAAAAGGGTTTCTACCACCTTACCTTTTTTCATGCAAATATAGCATACTTTTCATATGTGTAAATAGGATGCTTTCCTATTATATATATTTTTTTAAGTATTGTATATACTGTTCATGTTTATTATATAAAAAAATTCACATTTTATGAATGCAAAACAAGAGAAATGGTTTGAGCAAATATACACTATTAATGTGTGTAAAAATAAGCTCTAAAAAAGGGAAAATATTTAAAAACATTTTTAACAAAATATGCAAATAAATTGTTGAATTATATTAGTTATGGTTATGATTCTTTCTCATTTTTCTGCTTGATCATATTTATAAGTTCTTTGGGTAGTTTCCATTTAGGAACTGTTTCTTCAACACCATCAAAAATGCTTAGCTTATAGTTGTATGGCGGGCTTGTTAGTACGGTGACAAATTGCTGAGTTAATTCATCTGGAGTTGAAGCAGCAGATGTTAAAGCTATTTTTTTGACATTTTTGAGAGACGAAAAATCAAAATCATTAACTGTATTTACTAATATAGCATCTGTATTTCTTATTTGTGATGAATAAACTAATTTTTTTGCATTTGAAGAGGATTGGCTACCTACTACTATAGTAAGATCACATTCTGTACATATTTTTGTAAGAGCCTTTTGCCTATTTGTAGTAGCATAACATATAGAGCCACTTGGTATTGTTTCAATATGTGGATATTTTTCTTTTAATTTATTAACAATTAATGAGCAATCATCTATACTTAATGTAGTTTGTGTTACTAAAAATAGTTTTTGATTTTCGGGGAAGTTCAAATTATTAACTTGTTCAACATTTTCAACGATATATGTCGAATCAGGTGCTTCATTATAGGTACCTACAACTTCAACATGATTTTTATATCCTATTAAAATAATTTTATATCCTTCTTTTGCTTTTAATTTAACATATACATGTACTTTATTAACTAATGGGCATGTTGCATCGATTTCTATTAATTTTTTTTTTTTAGCTAGCTCCCTAATTTGTGGGCTTATTCCATGTGCAGAATAAATTAATATACTACCATCTGGTACTTCATTCAAATCTTCAATAAAAATAGCTCCTTTACTTTCTAAATCTTTACAAACAATATCATTATGAACAATTTTATGTTTTACATATATATTCGTTTTAAAAGTTTTCAAGCATTCTTCAACAGTTTCGATTGCTCGACTTACTCCTTTACAAAACCCTCTTGGATTTATTAAGTACAAAATTTTATCATTATTTTTTTCGTCATCATTTGTTTCGGAACTATTTGTGTTGACTTGAGAACTGCATGTACCACATCCTCCACCGCATTTCGTCTCGTTTAATTTTTCATTTCTATTGGTGTGCATACCCAAAAAATAAATGTCTTTATTTTTTTTACTCTTAAAGGGATTTACTTTGAATTTATAATTTATTGCATAACTATTTGATCGTCGAAAAATGTTAATATTTCCATTTTTTTGATAATTGTAATTCCCAACTCTATGAACAAACCCATATTTGTTAATATTTTTCCATTTGGTTACAGTAGGTATTGAGAAGTTTGAACGCACATTTAGCATCCCATACATTGGGTTATGAAATGCATCATGTTCTATTCTTTTTCCTTTTACGAATATAAAACAAAAAAAATAAATAAAATATATCACTAAGCAATTTGAAAATACGAAACGTATTATATTAATTTGTTTTAGAAATGTCAATATCGAGTCATGCATTATTCATATTGTGCATATATAAAACTTATATGTTTGTTCGTTCTCATTTTGCTTCTTAATATGGTAACATAAGTTTGTATTAGCTTGAAAATAAATAAATATCATACATATATTAAAACCAACACATATGGAGCTGTTCAATATGCATGTGTATGTATATATGAGGTGGCTGTTTCGATTTTCAACTAAATATAACGTATACTCTTTCTCCTAAAAATGGTGATAAAATTGGGGCTGGTTAAGTTGAAAATTTTCTGTTTTAAAAATAAAAAAAACAAATGAAGAAACAATGTGAATAGGCTTGGCGCTTCCATATATTGACTACACTATAATGCTTGTTTGTAGTTAGAGAGTACTTTTATTTTTACATTCATATAATTAATATACAAGGTATATACATATTTTTTATATGATCGATAGAGATACAAGCTTGGTAAAATTTTTATAATATGAAAATAAAAAAATTAGAGTTCGCAAAATAAAAAACATATTAATGGAAATCAGGAAATACATAAAAATGTGATAATTAAAAAAATGCAAGTATTATTCTTTGAGAGTGGGGTGCAAAAAATGTTTAAAAGGGTTAGAGAATAAAATCGTTGTGATATATAATATTTTAAAATAATTTAATTATTTAAAAATATGTTAAGAAGTAAAAATGTAGATATTATAAATTAAGAAAATAAAGAAAGGATTTAATTAATAGGATTAACCAAATAATGAAATGTATTTAACTTTGTAGAGTTGGAAAATAAGAAAAAAAAAATTGTCGATGTGAAACCCGTTTAGGTTTACCTATGCATAGAAAAGTATAGGATTTATTGTTGCCATAATTTTGCTTGAAATTATTAACAAACTTTAAATTGAATTAAATAAAAATAAGTTATCAAATATATGTAATATACAATAACAAAGAAATGAAAACTATAAAAAAACTAGATTTCATAGAGCAAATACTCATTAATTAATTAGGCGACAAAAAAGATCGCACACATTATATATACATATATATATATACAAACATAATCGGAAAAACTAAACAAAAAATATAACTTAAAAAGGGTTTTCGTTCAAAGGTGCACGTATATAAAATAATAAAGCGTTAGCAAAATTGTTGCAATTTTGAAATATGATTAAAAGTATAAGCTTGGGGAATCGGGAGCTTGTTTGCAACGATAAAATAAAACGTAAGGAGTGTGATCATTTGATGGATCTTTAGAAATTCGGTTTATGGATTTGGAACTAACTTTAGTAATAGCTGAGTCGTCCATTTGATACCATTCATTTTTTGAATTGTCACCTTTTTCGGATTTCTTTCCGATAAAATAATAATGACCTGATGATGCTGACACGCCACTGTGAATTATTCCTCCATACAATCGGTAATCAAAATTGTTTACAACTATCTTTTTGTTGATCTTGACGTGCGTTTTTATTTTCTTCTTTTCGTTGGAGCTAAACGACCAGTTGTACCTGAAAGTGGGAAGGAGTGGAAAATGGAAAAATGACGAAGTGAAAAATTGACGAAGTGAAAAATTGACGAAATGGAAAATTGAAAAATGAAAAATTGACGAAGTGAAAAATATTTTTTTTTGCTTTTTTTTGGATTTTTTTGGATTTTTTTGGATTTTTTTGGATTTTTTTGCATTTTTTGGTTTACCTGTTCAGAATTAGTATGAGGTGGCAGGGGGGGGATATGATTTCGTTCCACTTGAGGGCATTTCGCCTTTTGTTGCATTTCGAGCATTTGTATTTATTGTTTCCATAAATTTTTTCTTTTTGAATATATGTATCAAAGAATTTTTGGATAGACTGTTTTTTACTTGACTTTGCAGGAACATGAAATGATAAATCGTGGATAATTTCTTCTTTCTTTGAAATAAAAAAACATTTTTGGCATTGAACTTTTTGTATAACAACTCCTGAAAATATTAATCTTAGAAATTTTTTTTCTGATCCTCCTAATTGTTCAAATGTATATCTAAATAATTCTGTAACATCTTGTTGATTTCTATTGTTAAGTTCTTGAGGTAGTATACCTAAAATATTATCTGGTGAAACATATTTTTTATTTGTTGTAGTCATTAATTTAAATAATATTTTCAACTCATATAAAAATCGTTTTGAAAGTAAGTTTGCATTATTATTATTATTATTCATGTTTGTATTGTTCAGGTTAAATGATAATTTATTTTTGATGGGCATTTCGTTAGAGATATTTTTATTATTTATGTGTTTTAATTCTTTATTATCATCAATATTAAAAATGTATAAATTAACAACAAATGAAACAGTACTATATAATGCTTGTAATAAACTATTTAAGTAGCAAGTATTTCCTAAATTTATCAAACCAACAGGTGGGTGTCGTAATTTTCCTTTTTGCATTTTTTTTAATTCAGTCGTATCAATTGGTAACATTAAATATTTGGGTCGTTTTTGTATTAACTTATCTGAACTAACATGTTTATTTTTTTCTATAGGATTATTAACTATATTTATTTCTTCATAATTATTATTTGTTGTAGCATTAACAAGAGATATTCCTTTTCTTTGTATAATATCTAAATCGTTTTTTTTATCTTTTACAAAGTTTTCATATTCATCTGGTCTCATATTGTTATTATTTCTGTTGTAGTTAACAGTATGTCCATTGGTTTGAATTGTTCTACGATTATTTAATATTTCATTATTGCTATTATAATTGTCATCATTATTCATTCCTTTAGCACTTTCAATGTTAGTTAACTTTTTTGAGGATCCAAAATTTTCTTTTTTCTCTCTATCTAATTCTAAATTTATATAATTCTTTTGTGATTTTTTATCCACCATATTATTTGAATTATCAGCATCTTCATAGGAAACAGTAGGAAATTTTTTAATTCCATTGTTTTGAGGAGTGCTTGATCGATTATTATGTCTATACTTATCTTCTTCAAAAGTTGGTGATCCTTCTTTATTATTATAATTGTTTGATACATCTTTTTTGTTTTCAATTTTATATTCATTAAGGTTTTCATCAATCATATATTTTCGAGTAGTGTTAGAATTTTTGGATATTTTGTTTTCTGCATTTTCATTATCTTGTATATTATAAAGTAAAATATTTTCATTTTGCTCATTGACTTTTGAAATATTATTATTTTCTTTATGTTGAGTTTTATTACTATGATTTTCTTCTTCCCCATTATCTTGTTCTTCTTTACTATTTTGATTTTCATTTTTTATTTTTTTTTTTTTTTTTTTTTTATCTTCCGATTTTTTATTTTCATCACTATTTTTCAAAGAAGTAGGATAGTCCGGTAAATTATTAAAATGTAAGTTTGTAATATATTCTTTAACATTACAAATTTTATTTTTACCTTTATCAAAATAATTATCATCACTGCTATTGTCATTATCTCTAAACATGTCATCATAAGTAATACCGTGATCACAATTTTCATTTGTATTAAATAAAGAGCTAGGTCTAAAATAATTAATATTATTAATATTATTAATTATATTTTTGTGAAAATTATTATGTGAATCAAATTCGGAATAATCATGAGGATGTTGCTGATTTTTATTATGTGAATCTTCAAATTTTTCAGAATTTTTTTTTTTTTTTTTTTTATTTTTTGGGTTAAATAAATCTGGTGTTGGCAAATCAGAATCTAATGATAAATCATTCTGTTTATGTTTAAAAAAGTTTTGTTTTGAATTGTTATTTTCTATTGATATGCTGTGAGAGAAGCTTGTTTTATAATCATGTGGGTTATATTGGGTAGAAAAATTATTAAAAGTATGATTTAGATTCTTATCTTTTGAAGGGAAAGAGAAATGATCTACTTCAGGTAATGATGTATTACTACGAGTGTATGGATGTAACATAGGATTACTTCCAATATTATTTATATTTTTATTATTTTGTAAGTTTTCTAAATTATTTATAATTGCATTTATGAGTTTAATAATTTCTGGATCAATTTCATGTTCAATAAACTTCCATAAAAAATAATATTTTTTGAAAAACGGAATAAAATAAACTAAAACGATATGAGAATGTCGAAATATTTTTAAACCCAATATTTTATGATTTATGAAATAGTAAAATTGTTCTAAGCATGCTTTTGCATTTAATAAATTTGATATCCTACATATGACAATTTTTATACATATGCCTAAAAATACCAACAGTTTCAGTTCATTAGCATCACTACAACATATCATATTTTTTTCCTTTTTGCTTTTTTGGATTATGAACTTAAGCATATTTTTTATTCCGATCGTGTTTTCCTTGGCCTGTTCGATTTCCTCTCGGTTTTCTGCTGCAAAGAGAATGGGAATGTCAATGTGAGAGTGGGCGAAGAACGAAACGAGTGCAACAAAGAAAATGCAAGTGAAACAAAGAAAATGCAAGTGAAACTAAACAAGTGGGCCTAAACCGATGCATGGCAAGCATGACAAGCAAATGGTGGGCGTGGCATCGGGCGCCGAACATACCTGATTCAATGGATTCGGAGGGGTGGGTTCCGTGGGAATCGTGATTGTGATCGCGAGGGGAGTGCATTAGGTTTTTTGAACTCACCTCAGCATTAACAATATCATTAAAATTGAACTCTTTGATAATATTTTCAACATCAAAAAGATTGAAATCATCAGATTCATCATTGTAATTACCTTTGTTTTGTGATTCAGCATATGTTGAAGAAGCTTTGGATGAAAGTTTATTATAATTTCTGTTTGGGAAACTTATTGCAGAAACACCACTAGTATTACTCATCCTTTTAAGATAAATATTTTGACCAAATTGAGAATTAGCTGTAAATATATATTCATAAAATGTTTTTAAAAATATAAGCATAAAATCGTAATAATAATTATTAGTATTCTTGTTTGATAAAGTGAAATTATGTATTTTCTTTGTGTCCCAAAATAATATGCACATTATATTCCATATAGATATAAACTGATTAATATTAATTTGATTTTTTTCAATAAATTTTTTTGAATATAATTTTAATTCATGTTCGTCTATTAAATATAAAGTATATATAATATCATTCGAACAGTTTTCTTTATATTTTATTAAAAATTTTAAAAAATAATTAAAACATGCTTTTGTTATATTTTTATTATGTTTTTTTTCTGCTTTAAGCAAATTAAATAAATTTTTTTTTTTATTAAAATCATCATTTTTATTATTTATCCAATTATAAATTAATTTTAAGAAATATTTTTTGGGTCTAGAACAACGGATATTTAACCAGATAGAAATAACTAAGCTTCTTATTTTACTTTCAGATAGCATTTTAATATTTTGAATATTTTCATTCGTTAAACATATTTTTAATAACATTTTACATTCATTATATCCTACATATTTATTACTTTCAATTTTATTCCAAATCTCATCTATTTTTCTTTCTGATTGTTTATCTGATTCGTTATTTTTATTTCGTTCTTCTATTTTTTCATTTGGACAATAAACATAATTATCCATTGAATCTCCACTTGAATTATATGATTCAAAAAAATTATCACATATAATATTTTTTGCTTTGTTTTTTCTTTTTGTCTTTTCATTTCCTTCTATACCATCTAAAGTTGAATTACCACGTGTGTCATCTTTTTCGCTAATTAAGCTGTTTATATCTCCGTTTTTTTCGCTTTTCAATTTTTCATTTTTCAATTGTTCGTTTTTCAATTTTTCTGCCTTATCCTTTCCAATCGAAGCATCTTTAAATTTGAGAGGCTCGTCAAAAAGTTCATCGTCACAAGTATAACTTTTATGTTCATCATCTGAATTTGAAGAGTTTGAAAATTTATATTTGTAAAATAGATATGTTTTTAAAAACCATTCGGCATAACGAAAATCTATTTTGTCATTAAATAAGTAGACGAGATCTTCGGGTGAGAATTTTCTTTCAAATAAATCATTATCTAATATAAATAAATAAAACAAGCAAATAATACAAGATACATATAATTGTGGGTATATATAAAGTGTATTTAAAATTTCATCCATGATTTTTTTTTTTTCTTCACTAGAGGAATAAAATAATATTTTTCGAATTTTATTAATTTTATTATCATTTGTTAATTCTAAAGATAGTAGAATATTTTTAACAATTTTAAAATTGTCAACAGAATATAAAAAGTTTTCACTATTTTCATAAATCTCATCATCTTTTTCATCATATTTATTTATGTTGTTATTTTCATTTTTTTCTTCATCACTAAATTGTGGGTTTAATTTGTTTATTCCAAATTCATTTATCATACTTTCATTTGATCCTGTTCTAGTTAAATTATAATTAAATTTTTTTCGAAATTTTACAGATTTTTCATCATCTTCAATATGATCTGTATGATCATTTATTAATTCTTTATTTATTTTTTTCCATTTATATTCAGCATGTTTTTTATGTTTACTATTTTTTTCATGTTTTTCATTTTCATGATATTCACGTTTGTCTTTATAATATCTTCGATCTCTTTCATCTGGATTTCTTCTATATGTTTGAAAATTTGTATATTCATCTATGTCGTTATGTCCTGCCTTTTCACTATACCCATCACTTATTTGTGCTGTTTCATGAGGATCTCCATATTCATTTATACTTCCTTTTCTTCTTGAAATATGATAAAGTTCTGCAACATCGTTATTTCCTCTTTTATAAGAATCATCAATTTTTCCATATTTTGTATCTCCCTTATTATTTATAAATTTTTGCAATATATCAAAAGAGCTTAATTTTTTTTTTTCATTTTTTGCATTATTTTCATTTTTTTCATAAAATTTATCTACCCCATTTTCCCTTTTTAACGAATCATTATTTTCGACATTCTTTTTTTCTATTAACTTTTTTAAATGAAAAAAATTACTTGAAAAAAATCCAAGACCTTTTGTAGTGTAGCCATTATTATTATGTGCAGTAGAGTTATCATTATTATTTTCTAAAAAATAATTATTTTCTTTATCTTCATGCTTATGATGTTTTTTTTTTAAACTATTATTTATTGGTTCATCATAATTTTTATTTAAAAGAATTCCATCCATATATTTTTTTTCATTTTTATTATAAATTCGTTTTAACTCATTTTCACTACTACTATAGTTATTATATTCTTCGATCGAATAAGGATTATATGATTCATCATAATTTTCCATATGATTTTTTTTATGTTTACGTTTATCTTCATCATAATTTCTATTATGTTCATAATTGGGGTAATCCATTTTTTCTTTATATTTTATTTTATCTTTTTCTTTAAGTTTATCTTTTTCTTTTTTATCATCTTTTCCATTATGTTTTCCTTTTTTTCCATCATCCCAATGAAGGAACTTTCTAATATCACCTTTTCTTTCATCGATATGTTTATCATGTTCTGTTAAAATATTATTTTGAGCTATCTCTCTCCTTAATCTATCTATTTGTTCGTTTATGTTATCTTCTTTTGAAATATGAAGATATGGTTTATTTATTTTTTTTTCTATTTTATTAACTGAATATATATCTTTATTATTTTCATTATTAAGGTTATATAAATCGTCTTTATTTTTTTTTTTTAAATTTTCATTATCCCAAAACGAACTAAAAAAGTTATTTATATTATGTTCAAATTTAACATCATCTTTTAATATATCATTTGTTTTTCGATTATCTTTTTTTTTTTTTTTTTTTTTTTTATAATTTAATTCATCTTTTTCGATTTCATTATCTTCCTTTTGTAAATTTACTATATGTTGATTATTTTTTTGTTTATCAAAGAAATTAAAAAAACTAAGTTGCATAGCTTGATCATTTTCATCGTCTTCTTGTCCACTTTGAGTGTCATCTACTGTAGAAATTGAATTTTTAAAACTTTCATTTGTCATATATATTTTTTTTTTCTTTGAATGTTTACTTTCTTTTTTTTTCTGTTTTTCATTTATAATTGTCAAATATGGATCATTATATTCTTCATCTTCTTCTTCGTCTTCTTCAATAAATTTTGATTCCCATTCTTTTATATCACTATCATTTGGATCGTCTTCTTTTTTGTTTTTTTTGCTACTATGCTTAGTATGTTTTTTTTTAACTGAGCTTGAACTTTGTCTTACTGATTTTTTTTTCGTTGTCTCTTTATGATGCTTGCTATGTTTTATTGGTGGATCTAATTTACATAGTTGATCATCTAAATTATTTATATTAAAGTCTGTATGTTTTGTTATATTTTTTATTTTTTTCACCAATGTAGGATCGACATTTTTATATTTATTTGTTTCTTTATTTTCTCGTATATGCTTCTTAACCTTTCCATTTACATATTCTTGGAGCACTTCTTTGGCTTCATGAATTGAATCATAACCTTCTTTTTTATCTTCGGTAAAATACGAAAGACTAAAATTGTCATCGTTTAAATGTTTTGAATCAAATGTATTTTCAGTATTATTATTATTATTTTTTTTTTTCTTTTCCACCTTTTTTTTTTTAGTATCTTTTTTTCGATGTTGTTCGGTTAAGCTTTTATTTATTTTACTGTAATTTTCATGATCCATTTCGTTAACTTCACTACTTTCATCAGAGCTAGCTTGATGCTTCTTAACTTTTTTTATCTTTCCATTTACCTCTTCCACATTCTTAGCACTCTGTATCTTACTACTACGATCCTGCTTTGACAAATAAAATGAATTATTTAAATATAAGTCCTTTTTTTTATTATCTTTACTATTTTCATCTAAAATGTTTATATACAAATTTGGATCATCCGTTTCTTTTTCTATTTTTTTTATTTTTAAATTATCTGATTCAGTTATGCCTTTTTTAATTTCTGTATTTGTTCGATTATTTTTGGGAGAACTACTTTTATATTCATTACGATCAATTGGGTGATGTTTTTTTTTTATTGAATCATTGGAAAACTGAGTTTTACCAACGTGTTCGATATTATTTTTTTTTGAAATTTTATGATCATCATAATTGTCATTAATTATGCTGGCTATACTTGTGTTGCTACTTGATTTTTTTTCTTGTAGTTGTGTGATTGTATTTTTTTTTTGTATATAATGATTTTCTTTTTTTTTAGAAATCTCATCGATATTTTTTTCATTTTCTGGGGCACTAGCATCATTCATTTCTTTTTCTTTATTTTGTTTCCTTTCTTGATTTTCGAATTCTTTATGTTTAATCTCTTTTTTTAATTCCATATGTTCCTTCTCCTCACCCAAATTAGTATCATTATTTTGGGTTTCTACTCCGTTTTCTTTATCATTTTCATTTCCCCTCTCACGCAAAAGGCTTTTATTTTCATCTTCTTGAACATCATTATTGGTTGGGTAATTTAACTGGTTTGAGAAATGTGGATGATCGGTTTCGTCTACTTTGTTATCCATTGTTTCATGTACTTCTTCGCTAACCTTTTCGCTAGTCTTGTTTACATCCGATATAACTGCATCATCGTTTAAATTATATGCAGCTGAATAATCGGGATTTATATGATTACGTGGTGTTGCATTTTTATCTACATTTTCATCAAAGGGAATTTTCATGTCTTCATTGCGTTCGCTTCCATTTTTATCGCTATAATTATTATCGTCTTCCAAAATGGTCGGCATTGGATTGAAACTTTCTTTTATCATAGTTTGATTATATGAAAATAGGGATTGTAAATTTTTATATTCCCTTATAAAATCTTCATAGACATTATCTTTGACGGATCTTTTCTTTCTACCACTCTCATGTTCATCACTGTCCTCCCTTTTATTTGGCTTCCCAATATTTTCATCTTTATCTTGATTTTTATTTAACTGTTCATTAGTGTTTTCAAAATGATCATTAACATTTTCATCTGTAACTAATAAATTATTATTTTTTTCAAAATCACTTTCGACATTTTTTACAATATTATCATCATTCCCTTTGGGATCAAGACGATTATTAGGATCTTTATTTTTTATATTCATTGTATTTTGTTCATTGTCATTTAAATTAGTTTCTTCTATTTTATTAACTTCATTTGCATGAAAAATATCTGAATTATTATCCACATTTGGTGGCAAAAATTCAAGTATATCATTTTCAAAAGAGTTACTAGTATTTTTTTTTTTTATATTAACATGATTTTGGTCATCATTATTAACATTGTGATTTTCATTTATATGATTAGGTTCTGGATTATCAAATGGAAATGACTCATCAAATTGTGTGCCCCCCTTTTCCCCTTCACAATTATTAATTTCATCACTAGGGTCTCTAATTTCTAGTTTTTTGTTTTTCTTTTTGTTCTTGTCCATCTCTTTGTATTACTAATATGATAATTAATTTCACTATATATGATTTCTCTTTTATTATTATAATTTTTTTTTAGTTTTCCTCCTTAGTTTAATAATTTTCGGATATGCTTGTGAAGATAATATTATTTGATTTCATTTTACCTCCACATTATGAAATACTTTAAATATTTTTCTTTCATACAAGATATATATATATGTATATATATTTTTGTCACCTAAAATAGGAATATAGAGAGAAAAATATTTACTAGCTATATCAGTAGAAATGATTTATTATAAAAATATCATCGTTTTCATTTCCTGATTGTATATAACTAATAAATAGTATAAAGGTATGCAAATTTATATATTTTTTTCTTTTTTTTTCGTCTTGTTTTTTTTATTTTTTCAAACAAATTCCATAAATTATGGATTATATTATTCCCTCTTATAATTTATAGAAATCAATGATATATTATCAAATAAAATCGAAATTATTTTAAAAAAAATTTTGTTTTTTATTTAAAATTTATCTCATAAAAAATTGGTATTATATATATTTTTATTTCTTACTATATATATTTTTTATTTTTTTCTTATATATATGCATATATTATTATTTTTATTTTTGGCATATATTTTTCTCGTATACCTTTCCTTGTAGTACAAGTACTACTTTTTTTTTTTTCACAATCATAAATATTGTTCCTACAATTTCTAAATTCCATTTTTTTATATTCTTATTATTTATTTTTATCATTCTATAATTTTTATTATTATTAAGTTATTCTAAATTTTATTTATTTTTATCTTTCGATTATTTATTCTATATATATGACCAATTTTATGGTACTATATTTGATAAACTCTTGTTGTTGTTTTTTATTTTTACTTTTTCTTTCCCCTATGGTCTAGCATTTTCAATAATATGAAATTTTATTATTTTTAAATTCAAATTATAAAAATTATACACAGTTATATAACTTTTATACTTTCAATTTGATATTCTCTAGCATTTTAAATATGTTTTTTTTTACCCTATACTTTTGAAAAAAAAATTATGCATTCTTTTATCAAAAAATATAAGTTTTTCATTTATTTTATAAATCGGCCTATTCAGACGGTTTATTCGAGCTGCATTCTTTGTTTATTATCACCTCATCATTGCAAAATTTAATATATTTGTGATGGTATATTCTTTATTAGACCGATCTAGTACATTTATCATTTTTTTACAACAAAATATTATTCCTATTTGCCACCTTTTTCTATCTTATTTTATGTTTCCCCTATAAGTTTACATCGTTTTTTATTTTATTTATATATAAGACGGTTAGTCTTACACAAGACCATATAACATGTCAAATAATGACCATTTTGTGATAAAGTGCGGCTTATTTTATTGCACCACCTACCTATGTGTATCGCATAGATGAGCAAACAAAAGGGCACTGGACACGCATATGCATGCTACATATGATGCTACATATGCTTCATGGGTACATAATTTATTTTAAGGGTTATAAAATTTTATTATTTTTCATTTTACGACAATCGAAACGAGGGTAATTTTTACACAATATAATCCTATTCGTTTTACGTAATTTTAAAAATTATGTATCGAATTGCTTTATGATTTATTTAACAATTCGTTGAGAATAAAAAAAAACGGTTTTGCATTCGTTGTATGGATTGTAAAATATGGTCAGCATTTTTACATTTCGATATTTATGGAAATTAATTTATTTTTTTTAATTTGTGATATAAAAATATTATAATTTTAAAGCTCGAAAATTAGTATATGAGAAAGAAGGACACACAAAAATATATAAAAATTCTTATTCCCCTTTATTTATATAATACTATGTAATGTCCCGTTTTTTTAGTTGCTTCTTTTTATGCATTATTGTAAATTATGTATGGAAGGGAAAATCATGGTAACACATGCCTACATATACATATTTTTACTATACTATTTATAATCTAATATAGAAAAATAATCAATTCGATTTTCCATTTAGTAAATATTCAATGATCAGTTGGTGTCATAACAATTTCCTTCGACCCTAACCAAAACCAATATGACTAAAAATGAAGTTCGTTTTTAAATAAATTTTTTCATACTAAAAAAAGTAAATGAAAATAGAAAATTATTAATATAGAAAAAAAATGATTATAATTTTTTTCTATGCTTCATTCGTTTGAAAATATAATAACACACTTTTTTGAATTATTTTATTATTATTATTATTATAATATTTATATTGGTGGTGTACTTTTTAATTAAATTTTTATTGCATAATTTACAAAAAAAACTTTTAACGTTTTTTCGATTTTCATTTCGTAAAATAAATCGTTTATTTCTTTTTTTTCTATTTCTACATATTTTATGTGCAATTTTTTTTACTATGATTTTGTTGTTAATTGATTATTTTTATTTAGTGCTTAATGCAATTGCTATATTTATGATGTAAATTATTTATGGATCCTTTTTTTTTTCACAATTTTTGTGAATAGCATTTAGTTGTATATATTATAATTCTCTTTATATGCGTGCATGTAATAATATTAAAGGCTATTTTCTATAAAATAGAAAAAAAAGTATTTATAATTTGTAGCTAAATCGGGGAATCGAAAAAAAGAAAAAAAAAAACGGACACACATAGTTACATATATGTTATGAGAGCATTTGTGATTTATCTATATTTTTTTAAATCGTATATGTCGAAAATTTTAATAATTAAAAAATTTGATAAAATTAATGTAAATATTGCCACCAATTTTTTTAATTATAAATTTTTTTAATTTGTAAAATATGTACACAAATATATATTAAAATTTTTTATAGATTTAACCGATTTTCATGTTATAAAAGATGTTATATTGAAAATATTTAATAATATAAAACAATAAAAATAAAAGTATATAAATCTATAAATAAATGAAAACAATGAGAAAATAATATATACATTTAAAAATATATAACGCAACCATACCAATATACCTTCGATTTAATTCATTCTTATATTTGTGCAGAATTAATGTAAATCTCCATATATAACAATTATACTTCGATTAATATAAAGTTCGAAATTTGTTATATAGATTAAAATTCATTTTAAATGATCACTATTTTCCACACATAAAAAAAATATAATTGCATATACATTATATACACACAATTTAAACTATTTTAATTTACACGTTAAAAAAAATTTTTTAAAATAAATAGGGTGAACAAGACCGATAAAGAAAAACAAAAGATGCATATTAAGTTATAAAATAGAAAAAAATGAATTTCAAACATAATAAATATTATATTTTTTTAGTATCCTTGTTTGTTTTGGCGAAATATAATAATAATGTTGGATCCTGTAAATCAACAAATGTAACTAATTACCGAAGTTTAGGAGAGCTTATTGATGTAGAAAATGTAAAGGAAAACCAAAAATATTTAGAACAAGCTAAGATTGAAGAAGCTGAATTAAATGTTGAAGCCAATACCGAAAAAGAAAGCACACAAACTCTTGTAAAAACTAAAAGTGAAATATTAACAGAAGAAAAAATAGCTATAAATGAAAAATCTGTATTCATTAATGACGAGTTAGTAACTAAATATTTAAACATTTGTGATAGCGTACGTAATAATACATTTAGTAATGAAAACAATGAATTTTTTAATAAAAGTGAAGATTGTACCTTATTTAAAAATCCAGTAGATAAGAATAAACCAAATTATGAAATAGTAGGACATGGAAAATTAAATGATGTATCACTTTATGGTATGAATTATGCATTGAGAGATCTTTCAGCAATTAGAGAATGGAATACCCATATTTCTTATTTAAATTATTTAGATTTAACAAAAGATGGAATTGAAGATAAAATGAAAAAGAATGAATCAATTGATCCAAGCAAACATACAATAGAAGATACAGAAATATTCAACAACAATAGTTACCTTTATTTAGTAAATGGTTTACCATGGCCATTTAGAAGTCATGATACTCCATATGAATATTATCAAAAATATTTTCCAGATAAAAATATGCTTTTAGTTGCCAATAGATCAGTTAAAAAAGCTTTTAAAGATGTTTCAGGTTATACTAGAATTCGAAATTATGAAAACTTTTTTTGTTTATATTCAAAAAATAAAGATATATATAGCCCAGGTTTAGATTATGTCGCATCCATTTTTTATGATGTAAACATTTCAGCATTTTTGCAAAATAGTATACTTAATCAATTATTTCCAAAACTTATCTTTGATTTAAATGCAACTTCAAGAAAATATACACAAGCTGGATTATCCATGTCTGAAGAAGAAAAAACAACTTATCAACTATTATTACAAGGTAAAACCCATAATAAAAAACTTAAATCAGTCGAAAATAAATTAAATAGTTCAGAAAACGCTTTAGAGACTACTAAGGGCTCTAATATATTATGGACAATATTTATTAGTCCAGTGTATAAGGTGGCTGAAATTTGCATCTTTGTTATAAAAAAAACATTTGGTATGTTCCAATATGATGAATAGTCCATATTACGTGCATATACTATTATTTAAGAATATGAAGCTATATGCTTTACTCTTTTAATATTTGGCTTTTATTAAAGAGAACCGTATATGAAAAAAAAAAATGACATAAGGAATGTGCATACACTTCCATGCTATTGTCTTTATAATATTTTGTTTCCTTATTTAATTTTTATGCATTCCTTGAGTTTTTTTCTTGTTTTCTTTTTTTAAGTATTTCACCGTTTTAACCCAACCAACAACGTTATATTTCAATTTTAAAGTATAATTTAATTAGCTCAAAGGTGTAACGAAAAAATGACGAAAAAAATGACGGAAAAAATATGAACCGTTCATAAAATAAAAGGCTAGCTAGCTAAAAAAAAGGATATATAGAGAAAGTTCATATATTTGCACACAAGCATATAAATTGGCATTCCCTTCTCTTTTTCACTTTTTATTTTTGTCGTCCCTTTATTATTAATAGGAACGGCTTAGACTCCGTTAAGCAGTTGAAAAAATAATGATTTCACAAAAAAAAAGAAAAAAAATAGTAATTAAAAGTAAAGAGATAGTAAAGTACGATATTTATATATAGCTTATGTTTTATTAAAGTTTCCAAAAAAGAAAAATAAAATTAATAAATTTCAAAAGCAAACAAATAAAAATACAAATCGGTATCACTTCACATATGGAAGCAGCATGAGTAGTGAAAGGTATTGTGCAAATTTTGCTATAATTGGATAACCAATAAATACAAAAACATAAAACAAAAAAAGTAAAATACAAAAAATTATGAAAAAAAAAAAATATATATAATATACCAAATTAAGACAAAAAAAAATAAAAGAAAAATGTAGCATAATATGATAGAGAGAAATATATATATAAGACAAAATATGTCATATTTTATTTAAAAAATATTGGCAATCCCCAATATTTTTTATAGTAAAAAAGTAAAGTTTATTTTATAATGAAGGTTAATATGACTTGGATTTAAATAATCTTCATTTGATAGTATAACCAAAAAAAAAGGAAAAGGTACCAAAGACAAAAAGAAACAAGTCCACAAGAAATCAGTATGACTGATAATCGAGTTATTTTTAAAATTCCATTGTCACAATAATTATGTCTTACATTAGTCATTAGATTTATTAATCTATTACACTTCGTATTTTCTATTAATGATTCGCTTTTTTCGATAATAACATTTTTAAATAATTTTATATGATTACTAACTTCTCTAAATAAAGTTAAAATAATTTCAAAATTTATATATTCAATAGCTTTCTCAAAATATGTTTGAATAATGGACATGTTACTTCCTCCAGGCTCATTTTGTGGTGTATATTCTTGCCATGATAGTTTTTCCGTCTGTTTTTCATCTAAGTCCCTGACATCAAAAATTTTATCTTTATTAATTTTTGCTTTTAATGCCATTATTTCGAGTACACTATCAACGTCTCTGTCTGAATAAAGTCGGCTCTTATGATTTCTAACAGTAATATATTTCGCGTCTGTAACTTTAGAGCCGTATTTAATATTGTATTTGTTTGGGTCATTTTCACACGATTCATCTTCAAAACACATTTCATAATTATCACTTAATCCAAATTTATTTAAATAGTTCATATAAGTATTTGTTCCCATGAGTTGATATTCTTCAAATTGAACATTCTCTCTTGTTAGACATGTTCCTTGTAACGATTTTTTAACAAGTTCTGCATCAGCACGGTTTATAATTTCATTGTTATCTGTTGGAATGATTACCCATATGTAATCTTTTATCATTTTTGATTGCTTTTTATAATCTCCCTTAATTTTGTCAAAATCACCATTATATTTTGCGATACTATTATATATATCAGTTGTGTTTAAAGAATCAAGAGATTCCATATATGTGGTTGTAAGACTTCGATCAATAAGTGCTTCATCTGGATTTTTTATGCAATAACCAATTTTATTTTCACTTAAAAAGTCGAAAGTAAATTCATTTTTTAATATTCGATCAGATATAATACAACTAGTTCCACCTAAAACAGATAAAATTAAAAAGACCGTTCCTATTGTTAAAACGATAATTGCTAACAATCCAAAAGTACCACTAAAAGCACGAAGTAAGCCTGAAAAATTCTTATCATCCATTGCATTCCCTTTTATTACAAAAAACATAGAGGATAACATTACTATTAATATAACTAATGAAATTAATATTATCATTATATTTAAAGTCATCATTGCAGCTGTAAATTTATTTAATATAGATCGGATTTTAAATTTTTTGTCATATGCTTTTATAAGGATTCCTAAATTATCTATTTTTGTTTTTAAGTTGGAAACATTAGTATCTACTGAATTAATTATAGTATTATCTACATTATTGAATAAATTCCCAATTTCATTTTTTGAAGTATTAATAATGGATTCAGCCTGACTTAATAAATCATCTCCCTTAGTAACAATATTGTCCAAAGATGCTTTAAGTACTTTTAAAACTGGATAAGTATGAAGATATTCGTCTTCTAATTTTTTATTATTTTTTTCGATGTTGCTTCTAAGCACTTTTAACATGTTGAATCCGGTTTGGTACTCTGCGTAGGTAAAAAAAGAAACAAATATAACGAAGCAACATTAGGCAAAAGTTGAAGAAAACATGCACAAAGTCAGAAAAGCGTACAACGGCGTAAGCATGCAGAAGAGTAGGCCTACTTAAAAGGATAGGGAATCCCTCGTTGTTGTGATAATTCGTTTTTTTTTTAATAAACTCCTTCGTGGTTTGATATTGATTCATTACGGTAACAATATCTGTAACAACATGTTCTAAAGAATAGCATTCTGAATTTACATTTTTTGTATCAGGACATTTATCAATAAGAAATTTTTCAATCGTTTTTGATAACCCACAGATATTCATATTAATTCCTTTTTGTGCATCTATAAAAATAAACATTCCCCA